>NC_038254.2:35662263-35664020 GCF_000004515.6 Glycine max | reverse complement strand
TCACTTAGGCAATCATGAAACACAGCTCCAAACTCGAAAGTGGAGGACACATGAACAGCCCTAGGCAATAACATTCATGGGGCTCCGAAAAAGGTGAGAAGGGAGAATTGCCTTGAGGGTCCTCACTTTGCCAATCATGAAACACAGCTCCAAACTCGAAAGTGGAGGACACATGAACAGCCCTAGGCAATAACATTCATGGGGCTACGAAAAAGGTGAGAATGGAGGATTGCCTTGAGGGTCCTCACTTAGGTAATCATGAAACACAGGTCCAAACTTGAAAGTGGAGGACACATGAACAGCCCTAGGCAATAACATTCATAGGGCTCCGAAAAAGGTGAGAATGGAGGATTGCCTTGAGGGTTCTCACTTAGGCAATCATGAAACACAGCTCCAAACTCGAAAGTGGAGGACACATGAACAGCCCTAGGCAATAACATTCATGGGGCTCGGAAAAAGGTGAGAATTGGAGGATTGCCTTGAGGGTCCTCATTTAGACAATCATGAAACACAGCTCCAAACTCGAAAGTGGAGGACACATGAACAGCCCTAGGCAATACATTCATGGGGCTCCGAAAAAGATGAGAATGGAGGATTGCGTTGAGGGTCCTCACTTAGGCAATCATGAAACACAGCTCCAAACCTCGAAAGTGGAGGACACATGAACAGCCCTAGGTAGTAACATTCATGGGGCTCCGAAAAAGGTGAGAATGGAGGATTGCCTTGAGGGTCCTCACTTAGGCAATCATTAAACACAGCTCCAAACTCGAAAGTGGAGGACACATGAACAGCCCTAGGCAATAACATTCATGGTGCTCCGAAAAAGGTGAGAATGGAGGATTGCCTTGAGGGTCCTCACTTAGGCAATCATGAAGCACAGCTCCAAACTCGAAAGTGGAGGACACATGAACCACCCTAGGCAATAACATTCATGGGGCTCCGAAAAAGGTGAGAATGGAGGATTGCCTTGAGGGTCCTCACTTAGGCAATCATGAAACACAGCTCCAAACTCGAAAGTGGAGGACACATGAACAGCGCTAGGCAATAACGTTCATGGGGCTCCGAAAAAGGTGAGAATGGAGGATTGCCTTGAGTGTCCTCACCTAGGCAATCATCAAACACAGTACCAAACTCGAAAGTGGAGGACACATGAACGAAAACGCAATTCATGTAGCTCCGGAAAAAGGTGAGAATAGAGGATTGCCTTGAGGGTCCTCACTTTGGCAATCATGAAACACAACTCCAAACTCGAAAGTGGAGGACACATGAACAGCCCTAGGCAATAACGTTCATGGGGCTCCGAAAAAGGTGAGAATGGAGGATTGCCTTGAGGGTCCTCACTTACGCAATCATGAAACACAGCTCCAAACTCGAAAGTGGAGGACACATGAACAGCCCTAGGCAATAACATTCATGGGGCTCCGAAAAAGGTGAGAATGGAGGATGGCCATGACGGTCCTCACTTAGGCAATCATGAAACACAGCTCCAAACTCGAAAGTGGAGGACACATGAACAGCCCTAGGCAATAACATTCATGGGGCTCCGAAAAAGGTGAGAATGGAGGATTGCCTTGAGGGTCCTCACTTAGGCAATCATGAAACACAGCTCCAAACTCGAAAGTGGAGGACACATGAACAGCCCTAGGCAATAACATTCATGGTGCTCCGAAAAATGAGAGAATGGAGGATTGCCTTGAGGGTCCTCACTTACGCTATCATGAACACAGCTCCAAACTCGAAAGTGGAGGACACATGAA
>NC_038254.2:35585192-35658040 GCF_000004515.6 Glycine max | reverse complement strand
CACGCTTCTAAAAGTTGCGAATGGAGGATTGCCATGAGGGTCCTCACTTATTCAATCATGAAACACAGCTCCAAACTCGAAAGTGGAGGACTTATGAAGAGCCCTAGGCAATAACATTCATGGGGCTCCGAAAAAGGTGAGAATAGAGGATTGCCTTGAGGGTCCTCACTTAGGCAATCATGAAACCCAGCTCCAAACTCGAAAGTGGAGGACAGATGAACAGCCCTAGGCAATAACATTCATGGGGCTCCGAAAAAGGTGAGAATGGAGGATTGCCTTGAGGGTCCTCACTTTGGCAATCATGAAACACAGCTCCAAACTCGAAAGTGGAAACATGAACAGCCCTAGGCAATAACATTCATGGGGCTCCGAAAAAGGTGAGAATGGTGGATTGCCTTGAGGGTCCTCACTTTGGAAATCATGAAACACAGCTCCAAACTCGAAAGTGGAGGACACATGAACAGCCCTAGGCAATAACATTCATGGGGCTCCGAAAAAGGTGAGAATGGAGGTTTGCCTTGAGGGTCCTCACTTAGGCAATCATGAAGCACAACTCCAAACTCGAAAGTGGAGGACACATGAACAACCCTAGGCAATAACATTCATGGGGCTTCTAAAAAGTTGCGAATGGAGGATTGCCATGACGGTCCTCACTTAGGCAATCATGAAACACAGCTCCAAACTCGAAAGTGGAGGACACATGAACAGCCCTAGGCAATAACATTCATGGGGCTCCGAAAAAGGTGAGAATAGAGGATTGCCTTGAGGGTCCTCACTTAGGCAATCATGAAACCCAGCTCCAAACTCGAAAGTGGAGACACATGAACAGCCCTAGGCAATAACATTCATGGGGCTCCGAAAAAAGGTGAGAATGGAGGATTGCCTTGAGGGTCCTCACTTAGGCAATCATGAAACCCAGCTCCAAACTCGAAAGTGGAGACACATGAACAACCCTAGGCAATAACATTCATGGGGCTCCCAAAAAAGGGGAGAATGGAGGATTGCCTTGAGGGTCCTCACTTAGGCAATCATGAAACCCAGCTCCAAACTCGAAAGTGGAGACACATGAACAACCCTAGGCAATAACATTCATGGGGCTCCGAAAAAAGGTGAGAATGGAGGATTGCCTTGAGGGTCCTCACTTAGGCAATCATGAAACACAACTCCAAACTCGAAAGTGGAGGACACATGAACAGCCCTAGGCAATAACATTCATGGGGTTCCGAAAAAGGTGAGAATGGAGGATTGCCTTGAGGGTCCTCATTTAGGCAATCATGAAACACAGCTCCAAACTCAAAAGTGGAGGACACATGAACAGCCCTAGGCAATAATATTCATGGGGCTTCGAAAAAGGTGAGAATGGAGGTTTGCCTTGAGGGTCCTCACTTAGGCAATCATGAAGCACAGCTCCAAACTCGAAAGTGGAGGACACATGAACAACCCTAGGCAATAACATTCATGGGGCTCCGAAAAGGGTGAGAATGGAGGATTTCCTTGAGGGTCCTGACTTAGGCAATCATGAAACACAGTTCCAAACTTGAAAGTGGAGGACACATGAACAGCCCTAGGCAATAACATTCATGGGGTTCCGAAAAAAGGTGAGAATGGAGGATTGCCTTGAGGGTCCTGACTTAGGCAATCATGAAACACAGCTCCAAACTCGAAAGTGGAGGACACATGAACAGCCCTAGGCAATAACATTCATGGGGCTCCGAAAAAAGGTGAGAATGGAGGATTGCCTTGAGGGTACTCACTTAGGCAATCATGAAACACAGCTCCAAACTCAAAAGTGGAGGACACATGAATAGCGCTAGGCAATAACATTCATGGGGCTCCGAAAAAAGGTGAGAATGGAGGATTGCCTTGAGGGTCCTCACTTAGGCAATCATGAAACACAGCTCCAAACTCAAAAGTGGAGGACACATGAACATCGCTAGGCAATAACATTCATGGGGCTTCTAAAAAGGTGAGAATGGAGGATTTCCTTGAGGGTCCTCACTTAGGCAATCATGAAACACAGCTCCAAACTCGAAAGTGGAGGACACATGAATAGCGCTAGGCAATAACATTCATGGGGCTCCGAAAAAGGTGAGAATGGAGGATTGCCTTGAGGGTCCTCACTTAGGCAATCATGAAGCACAGGTCCAAACTCGAAAGTGGAGGACACATGAACAGTGCTAGGCAATAACATTCATGGGGCTCCGAAAAAGGTGAGAATGGAGGATTGCCTTGAGGGTCCTCACTTAGGTAATCATGAAACACAGCTCCGAACTCGAAAGTGGAGGACACATGAACGAAAACACAATTCATGGAGCTTCGAAAAGGTTGGCAGGACCGAACGGTCCACCGGGTTTTTCCACCTAAAAGGATAACGTGCTTTTTGCTAAGAAAAATAAATCATTCGCGAGAGCAACACATCTTAGTGAAACAATATACTTGTGCCAAGGGTAATCTTCCTTGTAACCGAGAATGAAGGGTAGGATGTCAACTTTTAGCTTTTAAATGAACATGCAGGGGAAACATCGGGTTAAGCTGAAAAAAAATCACTCATAGTGTATAAAACTCACAAGGCAAGTGTTTTATCCTATTCCCAAACCATAACTGCACCATGACTCTATTTTGCACACGATTTCCTATCGAATCAAAGATTAAACGTACGATCACGGACCAATAGGATTTTCTCGAGGGTGGTGTTTTTGGAGAGGAAGCTGGGTGTTTCGGTCTTTTCCTCTTTGTTCGCGTGGGGTGGGATATATCCTGTCGAAAAATGATTTCGAGTGGCAATCTGGCTTGAAGAATTTTTGCCCTCTTTCCTTCATTGATCGAGAATTGCTTCTTTTCCCTTTTCACTTCCTTTCGATCTTTGATTGGGAATCCTTCCTTCCTTTCTTCTGTTCTTTTTCTTTATTTTCATTTTTCTTTTTTTCTTTCTTTCCATTTCTTCCTTTTCTTTCTTTTCACTTTTCCTTCCCCCATCCCTTTCTTTGGAAAATCGGGTTTAGCATTCTATTTGCTCTCCCTTAAGGAGATTCCGCTATCCTTTGCTTCGGGGGAAAGAATGAGGATTCCTTTTTTACAGGCCAAGGTTGAAAAAGGTCTAAGGTTGTGTTTCAATGGGGCCTTTTATCGTGGGAACCCAATCTTGATATCTGGGGCAAAACAAATTTGGGTGTCAAGGTGTCGGTCTCGGGCCGAACTCCCCTATCACTCCATGAGGCACGCGTGACAATGATGATTTGAAAACAACGTGCAAAATTAGTCATGGTTACAGCCAGGTGGGCACTCAAGCATCCTGTTTATGGCATTGTGATACTACGGTTGGGAATTTACACATACAGACCCAACGTTTCCAAGTTATGTTCTTTCATCAGCTCAATGAATTCATCCATTCTTATCTCGGTTTATTCCGGAAAATAAACTCTTAGCATCAGTCCCTTGTTTCCAGAAGATGCGTTTGCTCTTTACGAATGATTTATACTTCTTAACTATAACATGTCGACCTTCGCGGTCTTTCTTTCTCTTTACTTTTTGTTTTATTTTTATATATGTCCCCTAAAACTATACACCTATGGTCCTTTATGAGGAAAACCTTTCTTTGTACATCTATATTTTTATACATGACAAACTTTTTTCTGTACACGCATTGGAATTCTCTCTCTTTACGTCACATGATCAAACCCTATTTACATTCAAAGATCTTTTTTGTTTTTCTCCAACACACACCTATGGTTTATACAAAATTTTCTTTATATACAATCGTTGTTCACACACACAAGAATTTCTCTACACGTATTTTTTATACACACAAAAAAAACCTTTTATACACACCTTCCTTTTACATACATGTATAGATAAAAACCTTTTTCTTTTCTTTATGAACATGACTTTTATTCACAACGCTTCTTTCTTTTTATTAGGATTTTTGGTTCATTTTATTTTTAGGACGACGTTCCTAAATGAAAAACTCTACACGGTTCCGGAATTTCAACAAACACTATTGACAACAATGAAACAAGTACCGACGTAACAACTCAAACGATATGTATGTACAAAACAAAAGTCAAAACATGAAATCAAGAAATATGATGATATGTAAACAGAAAAAACAAAAATAAGATGATATGTAAACAGAAAAAACAAATGGAAACAAAAAAGAAATATGGATCAAGGGATCTCCCAATCATGTGGCCCCGCTTCCTCCTAAGAAATCAAGTAAATCGGTCATCTCCTCGTCCTCGCGGGCCTCATCTGCCTCGTCGGGAGCCTCTGCTGGTGCCTCTGTTGGTGCCTCTCCTGCCCGGGCCTCAGGCCAATCTCCAGGCCATGCGACCTCTGCCCTGAACTGGTCCGGAGTAGGGCACGGAAAAGAAGTAAAACCCTGGCTCTACAGGCTGAGACTCATCCGATAAAGACAATCATGGGTCTGTACATGTGCCCGGTGGTTGGCCGCCTGCTGGCGAACCAAATGCCGCAAATACTGCTCCGTATCAAACAATCCGGCTGGACCGGCCTGATGAGGTGGCGGCGCGTCTGCGGCCTGCGGAGCATCCCCCTGGACCTGTCTCTGCGTGCAATACTTCTCAATAAAAGCTCGGGTGATGGGCGGCCGAATCACCTTGCTAGGTGCGACAGGGACTCCGAACGACTGGCAGAGTCCTGTGATCAAGGCGGGAAATCTCAGGGCCCTATTGGACTTATCCGGGTCCAGAGGGTGCCTGGTAGGCGCCATACCTGCAAATATATAGATGGCATCAGCGATTAGCTGAGCCACGTGAATACTCATCCGCGTCAGCATGGCGTACACCAGCTGACACTTCGGCAGGGGGAGGTCGGAATTATGGTCGCTGGGCTGGATGTTGCTGAGCAGCAAAGTCATCCAGATCTGAGTCAGGGTGGTCATGTTGGTGCGCATGATCCGCACCCGTTTCCCGGCAGCCGTCCGGGCAAAATCCTGCCCTGGTATACATAGCAAATGGGCGATGGCCTCCTCATCGAACCCATCGGACCGGTTCCTCCTCTGGCTATACTCGCACTCCTGACCCTCTTCCAGCAGTAAAGGATATCCCAGGAGCTGGCCGATAGCATCTGCATCGAACGGGATCCACTGACCCCTCACCCAGGACCTCATATCTCGCACGGCCTCCTCTGTAGGCCAAGCATTGGCATAAAATTCGAGGACTATCTCTGGATCGAACTTGGCCATGGGGGTGACCAGTGATGCCCACCACCGGCGAACTATCTCTTCCTGGAAATCGGTATACTCGTTGTCCCTGAGCTGGACGCGTCGCTCCCGGAGAAATGACCATCCCTTGATGGCCTCGAAGTGCTGCTGGTGTTCAGCGCTCCTAAAGCGGTGACTATCATACTCGGAAGCGGAACTAGTTCCTTCGGCCGCTTTATCCTTCCTGGATCTCTTTGAGGCAAGTTTCCTCGGGGCCATCTCCTGCGAGAACAAACATTCGGAAGTTAGTTTTACAAGATAATGCTTATCTTTAACGCAAAAATGTCGTGCTAACCCCTCTGATTTAAACCAAACTCATATGATCCATTCATGCACACGCGTATTTGTAGAAAATATCCTATTACTCATGTCAACATACTAGAACATCCAACATATTCTAATTGCCATACACCTATATACATTCTGAAAAAGAAAAACACACTTTCATGCTCAAAGTGTTGCGTCAAACTTTACACCTAATTTATATCCTAAACATTTTGCTATCACAAACTACCTAAATTTTTTTTATTGTTTCATTCACATTTATTCATATTGGCAAGCTATTTACATTATGCACACACTTGCATTTAAAAGGGAATTTCGTGCTACCATACATTCATTTAGGAAGACAATCATTCACACTTTGCTAGGAATTTCATGCTCCTTATATTTACCTATGTATACATACTATTGCAAGGCTTCTTCCACGCTACCTCTATGTAAAGTATCAAACATGGGGCAGCCCAAACTCGAGCAAAAACTCTCACAAGCAAGACCTAATTTTCATGTTTTTCTAATTCTAAAACCAAATTTTGGATTCCTAGCCATAAGCATGTTTCCTTGCATTGAAGCTACAAGTTTGGGTCCCTAAGCTTGGAATTGCATTTGGGCACCTAGTTTGAATCTCCTATGCTGTACCTATATATAAGAAACAGTCCCACTCTCCCCATTTTACAAAATCACATTCGTACATCATTGGGGCATTTCACCGAGCACTTGGTGGGCGCACGTTTGGACACAAATTGCAAGAGAATGGGGACAATGTGGCATGCCCCATTGCTTCAGAATACAACATAGGCCTAAGGCCTTCTCATTCAAATCCTCAACTCAAGAAAACAAGCATAAAAACAAACCAAAACTGCCCCACAAATATAAGCACATTCTCACAATTTGGAGCACCAAAAGATGAAGAAAATATACCAATGGAAAGCTAAAAACATCAAGGATTGAATACTTACTTGTTGGAGTGAATTATAACACCAAAAATGAAAGCAAAAGGCAACCAAAAGTGGCTTGAGGGAGCAAGAACCGCAAGCCTTCGTGTTCTTTCTTTTGAATGAGGGGGGGGGGGAGTTTTTGGATGCAAAAACGTTCCCCTCCCTCGTTTTTATATTTTGAATGCCAGGGTTGCTCGCCCATTTTTTAGGGGGGGCATTAACCATGTCTCCCCCCTCTTATGGGTTAGCGTTTTGCCTAACTTGAGTCTACTTAAGTTAGAATTAGGTGTCGATTACTTATTTAAAACAAACAATAGTAAAAGAAACTGCGAACGCAAAGGATACTGGGCTGCCTTGCAGCGACGTTCTCTACTTGTTTAGCGCCAGGAAGGGGTGGCGCTCGGTCGGTCGCGATCCTATCCTTCATTCGCTTCCATCCCTAAGTACCTACAAGTAAAAGCCAAATGATATGCGACCAATCGTGACCGGTCATCGTCTTACCTTGGCTGATTTCTGCCATTGACTTGTCTTCACTTTTGATCGTGGCCTGAGACGATTCTGCTCCTTGCTATCACAAGATATGCATGTGCATGTGCATGTATGAATGTTTCTAATGCGATGATTTCATTTTAGTGAAGACTGGTTAGATTCAATTTTAAATAAGCGTTTGGGGCACCCCATACACCGAGTGAAGAGGGCTCAAGTTATAACAAATCTAAAACACAAGGTTTGAAATTAAAGGGAGGACTAAAACCTCACCCATCTTTTCCCTTTTTTTAAAAGAACGAGACAAATACAGAGGCAGGGAATCCCTGGAGGAAACCAAAAAGAACAAAAACTCAGAATTAAAAGAAACTGCGATGGTCCCTCGATTGCCCCAGACTTCAAGCGTAATATCGTTTAACTACATCAGAGTTCACGGGCGAAGGCAATTCCTCGCCATCCATGTGGGTGAGTATCAGAGCACCCCCAGAAAAAGCTCTTTTCACCACGAAAGGTCCTTCATAATTCGGGGCCCACTTGCCTCGATTATCTTTAACTGCGTAGGACATCTTCTTCAGCACGAGGTCCCCCTCGTTGAACTTGCGCGGGCGTACCTTCTTGTCGAATGCGTTCTTTATCCTTCGTTGATACAAACGCCCATGGCTCATGGCGGCCAAATGCTTACCTTCAATAAGGTTAAGTTGGTCGTAGCGTGCTTGAGCCCATTCTGACTCTTCTAGGCCTGACTCCGCCATTATCCTCTGAGAAGGAACCTCTACCTCAAATGGGAGCACTGCTTCCATCCCATAAACCAAGGAATACGGCGTTGCCCCATTAGAAGTTCGTATCGAGGTTCTGTATCCGTGTAGGGCGAAAGGCAACATCTCATGCCAATCTTTGTATGACACTGTCATTTTTTGAACAATCTTCTTAATATTCTTATTCGCAGCCTCTACAGCCCCATTCATCTTTGGCCGATAAGGGGTAGAGTTGTGATGCTGGATCTTGAAGCCTTCGCACATCTCCTGCATCATCTTATTGTTCAGATTGGTGCCATTGTCAGTAATGATCTTCCTGGGGAGTCCGTATCGACAAATCAACTCCTTCTTTATAAATCTAACTACCACGTTCCTTGTGACATTAGTATAAGAAGCTGCTTCGACCCATTTGGTGAAGTAATCTATCGCCACAAGAATGAAGCGGTGACCATTCGACGCTTTGGGTTCGATGGCCCCAATGACATCTATTCCCCACAAGGAAAAAGGCCAAGGGGCGGACATAACATTCAGAGGATGTGGTGGAACATTGACATTGTCCGCGTATGCCTGACATTTATGACATTTCCTGACATGAGCGCAGCAATCGCTTTCCATGGTGAGCCAATAATAACCGGCCCTAAGGATTTTTCTGGCCATAGCATGCCCATTGGCATGTGTCCCAAAAGAACCCTCGTGGATCTCCTCAATCATTTAGTTCGCCTCTTTGGCATCCACGCATCGTAGGAGGGTCATGTTGTGGTTTCGTTTGTACAGGATGGTACCACTTACAAAGAAACCAGTAGCCAATCTCCTCAACGTCTTTTTGTCATTGTCAGAAATCCCTGGTGGGTATTCTTTGTTCTCGACATACTGCTTGATGTCGAAATACCACGGTTTCCCATCCCGCTCTTCCTCTATTGCATAACAATACGCCGACCTGCCTTAAGATTTGAATTCGATGTATGGCAGATCCCCGTGTGGGGCAAGTTGAAACATGGATGCCGGGGTGGCTAACGCATCAGCCATTTGATTCTCTTCCCGAGGTATGTGGTGGAAGGAAATGTCGTCAAAGTACTTGGCTAACCTCGAGATGTGAGTTTGATAGGGTATCAACTTCGAATCCCTAGTTTCCCATTCTCCTTTCAACTGGCGTATCACCAAAGCCGAGTCTCCACACACTTTGAGTAGTTTTACATCAAAATCAATGGCCGCATGAACCCTGAGGGCGCATGCTTCATACTCGGCCATATTGTTGGTACAATCAAAACCTAGCCTAGCCGTGAAAGGAATACACTGATCATCCGGGGATACAAGGACCGCCCCTACTCCGTGGCCCAAAGCATTGGATGCCCCATCGAAGCAAACAATCCATTTGTTTATGTCTTCATGCGTCCGCTTCTCTTCAAACAGGGCCATGATATCTTCATCTGGGAACTCGGGGTGCATCGGTCGATAATCCTGGAGGGGTTGCTGGGCCAAATAATCCGCTAAGGCACTTCCTTTTACCGCTTTTTGGGTGACATAAACGATATCGAATTCAGATAATAATACCTGCCACCTAGCGATTCGTCCCATGAGGGCCGGTTTTTCAAAGATGTATTTCACGGGATCCATTTTGGAAATAAGCCACGTGGTATGGCTGAGCATATACTGCCTAAGCCGATGTGATGCCCATACCAGAACACAACACATCCTTTCCAGCATTGAGTAATTCATCTCACATGCGGTAAACTTCTTGCTCAGATAGTAGATGACTTGCTCCTTTTTCCCAGAATCATCATGCTGACCCAACACGCACCCTATAGACTCGTCCAACACGGTCATGTACAGGAAAAGAGGTCTTCCTGTTACAGGTGGCATGAGCACCGGGGGATTTGCAAGACTCTGTTTGATCTTCTCGAAGGCCTCTTGGTAGTCACTGTTCCACAGGACCGCCTGGTTCTTACGTAATAGCTTAAAAATGGGCTCACAGGTAGGGGTGAGTTGTGAGATAAATCTCGCGATATAATTCAACCTGCCCAAAAACCCCCGAACCTGTTTCTCCGTGCGTGGTTCCGGCATTTCAAGGATGGCCTTCACTTTCTCGGGATCTATCTCTATCCCTTTCTGACTTACGATAAATCCTAGCAGCTTCCCCGACTTCACCCCAAAGGTGCACTTGGTTGGGTTCAGTTTTAATTAGTATTTTCGCAACCTTCCAAACAGCTTACGCAGATTGACAAGGTGTTCGTCCTCAATCCGAGACTTGGAAATCATGTCATCTACGTAGACCTCTATTTCCTTATGCATCATATCATGGAACAACGCCACCATGGCACGCTGATAGGTTGCCCCAGCATTTTTCAGCCCGAAGACCATCACTTTATAGCAGAATGTCCCCTATAGGGTGACGAAAGTGGTCTTCTCTACATCTTCGAGTGCCATCTTTATTTGATTATACCCCGAGAAACCATCCATAAATGAGAAAAAGGCGAATTTGGCTGTATTATCTACCAATATATCAATGTGTGGCAGGGGAAAATTGTCTTTTGGACTGGCCCGGTTCAAGTCTCAGTAGTCTACACACATTCGAACCTTGCCGTCCTTTTTCGGGACTGGGACAATGTTGGCCACCCACTCCGGGTACCGTGCCACAGCTAAGAATCCTGCATCAAACTGCTTCCTTACTTCTTCTTTAATTTTTAAGGACATCTCGGGTTTCATTCTTCGTAACTTTTGCTTAACCAGAGAAGACCCAGGATTCAAAGGCAACTTATGCTGCACAATGTCGGAATCGAGACCGGGCATGTCTTGATATGACCACGCAAAGACATCTTGCTACTCTTGAAGAAGGGTTATCAAGCCTTGACGGATAGGCGCGGTCATACCGGTTCCTACCTTTACTTATTTCTTTTCCTCCGTGGTCCCCAAGTTTACCAATTCGGTTTCTTCTTGGTGAGGCTTCATTTCACGTTCTTCCTGAGCGACCAACCTCTCCAACTCTGGTGACAGGACGTCCTCTTCCTCTTCCTCGTTTATCGTTTGGCTTATATCTCGATCAAAATCGATTGTCAAACCCTCGTTGTTTGGATCCTCAAAGAATCGACCCTCATATCTATACCAAACAAGACAAAAGAAACAAAAAGCATGCAAAATGATATGAGAAAAGGTGGGACCGCAAGAACAGATGAAACAAGATCTCTTTGTTTATTTAATAAGGTAGGTTTCACAAAACAAAAGAGAAAGGAAATCTATAGGCTCTAATTACATTGAATCAACGGTATAGACTTCTGACTGGCTTATCACACACCAATTCCCCACTTGGGAATCGGGGTGGCATGGTTGCACAAAACTTGGTGGGTCTTGAGGGAACTCCTCTTCTATTGCGGCCACCTCCTCCTCGGACACCATTCCAGCGCTGGTGAAACACTGGCTAATACGGCCGGGCCATACCCTATCTGCCCGAAATCTTGACAGCACGTTCCTCCTCCCCGACATCCCAGGTTCATACCCTAATCCATACTTGTATGGATTTCCCTTGATATCGACCACGTTGGCATTCCCGAGGCAGTCCTTGCCTAGACCCATTCCGGGCTCAAATCCGTTCCTGAGCATAACGCGCGCCACCATTATGGCCGCTTTGGAGAGAGAAGGTAGCGACGAACTTGGTTCCACAGAGGCGCAGCTCACCACTTCAAAGGATTGGAAAGCCGTTTCCAATGATTCTTCCGCCGCTTCTACGTATGGTGCGGAGGAGGGGCAGCTCACTAACATGTCCTCTTCACCCGACACTATCACTAAAAGTCCACCCACTACGAACTTCAATTTCTGGTGAAGCGTTGAAGGGACCACTCCCAGGGCATGAATCCACGGTCTTCCCAAGAGGCAGCTATAGGCGGGATTTATATCCATTACTTGAAACACCACGTTGCAAGTGTGGGGGCCTATCTGAATGGGAATGTCGATTTCCCCCATCACTTCCCGCTGAGTACCATCAAAGGCTCGCACCACCATCGAACTTGGTTTTAAACGTGACGCACTAAAAGGAAGCTTTTCCAAAGTGGTCTTCGGCATTACATTTAAGCTCGATCCATTGTCGATAAGTACCTTTGTGACAACGTGGTCCATACATCTCACTGACACATGTAGAGCCTTGTTGTGTCCTCTCCCCTCAACGGGAATCTCTTCTTCCGCAAACGCGATATAATTGTTGGTGGTTATATGATTAACGATACCTTCAAAACCCTCCACTGAGATATCATGTGCTACATGGGCATCGTTAAGGACCTTCATCAACAGCGCACGATGAGGCTTGGAGTTTATGAGTAGTTCAAGCAAAGAGATCCTTGCTGGAGTTTTATTCAGTTGCTCGACTACCTTAAACTCGCTTTGTTGGATGAGGCGGAGGAACTCATGGGCCTCTTCCAAAGTCACTATTTTTCCTTGAAATCCCTCTTTCTTTTCGGCCCCTCTTACCACTGGAGGATCTACTTCTTTCGAGGGGGTGGCTACATCTGTGGGCTCTTGGACCATGGGCGCTTTCCCTTTAGAGGGCAATTCCGCCGGGTAAGGGGAAGCGAACACCCAACCACTGCGGGTTACGCCACTGAGGCCGGTGATGTTGGTTACCTTAGTTGATAGAGAGTCAACTTCGGTTGCAACTCTTTCGCTGGACACGGGAGGGGTATACTTCCACGGAACGACCTTATTACTTTGATATGCAAATGGCGTTGGTTTGGGCGCCGCCCGGGGGTATATGGGTGTGGAGCCGGTCCCTTTCCTAGTAAAGCATATCACTATGGCCTTGGGGGTTAGAGGAACCTTCTTCTCTTCCGACTGCATGCAAATTTGTGGTTCTTCCCTCCCTCCTATGGACACTTCAAGCTGCCCGCAATCCATGAGCCACTGAAGCAATTCTTCCACCGCGGGACAGGTTTCCATGTCATGTGATTCCCCGAGGTGAAACAAACATTCATCCCTTTCGTCTCCACCTCGGGAGACCATGCACGCCGCTTGCAGTGATTGATAGATGAAGCGTCTAGAAGTAGCCACCTCTCCTAATCTCTTTGCCCGCGATGGGCCATCCTCTTCGACGGAGTTCACGCTAGCCCCTCCATGACTAGCTAGCGGGTTAGTTTTAACATTTGGGCCTTCCTCCTGAAACGATAGCCAGCCGGCACTAATCAGGTGCTGCACCTTATACTTGAACGGGATGCAGGAGTCAATATTGTGTCCGGGAACTCCACTATGGTACACACACTTGGCACCCGGGTCATACCACTTGGGGTAGGGTGGCTGGAGAACCTTCCCGGGTATGGCCACCACCAAATGATTCTCCAACAATGAAGGCCATAACTCGGAGTATGCCATGGGAATAGGAGGGAAGTTGTCTTTCGGGGGCGGGTGTTGTGCATATTTATAGGTCGCGCCGGGGGCTGTATTATTAACTGGCCGGGGTGCGGCTGGAGCTGTGCGTTGGGCCGACACTCTTTCTGCTGCGGGTGATCCTTTTACTTGAGCCGGGAGGGAATTCCCGGCTCGGATTAAAAAATTTGGGGGATTGGGCTGGTATGAGCTTTGGATATTTTGGGGTGCTTTCATCCATGTTGGGGCGGTGGTGACCGCGTGGGCGTCTCCTTCCTTTTTCCTCGCGCCCACTACTGGGGCTCTTCTGTTGTTGTTGGGGGCCATATTGGCAGCATATTCGAACTTGCCTTTTCGTAGTCCGGATTCAATCCTTTCTCCGGCGAAGACGAGATATGCAAAGTTAGCTGGCATGTAGCCTATCAGCTTTTCATAGTAGAACGTGGGTAACGTATCTACCATAATTGTGATCATCTCCCTCTGCATCATGGGCCCGACTTGGGCTGCGAGATCTCTCCATCTCTGGGCATATTCCTTAATGGACTCATGCTCTCGTTTAGTCATACCCTGAAGCTGGTTCCGATCGGGAGCCATGTCCGTATTGTACTGGTACTGCCTAATGAAGGCAGTTGCCAAGTCCTTCCATGATCGGATCTGGGAAGCTTCCAGATTGGTATACCATGCTACAGCTGCCCCGGCCAAGCTGTCTTGAAAGAAATGGACCAACAATTTCTCGTCCGCAGAATACGCCCCCATCTTTCGGCAATACATCCGAAGATGCCCCTTCGGACATGTCGTTCCTTTGTACTTATCAAAGTCCGGTACTTTGAACTTGGGAGGGACAACGATGTTGGGCACGAGACATAAATCCGCTAAATCCAAGAATGGGTAATTGTCGAGGCCCTCGACTGCTCTCAACCTCTCTTCAAGCGCCTCAATCTTTCCCTTATCTTCCGCAAAGGGAACAGATTCTTTTACGGGTGTGGGTGAGGCCGGGGTATGACGGACTATGTTCGGTTGGGGTAGTTCATGCGGGGACGGATCTTTGAGGTGGAGCAGGGGGCCAAGATGGGTATCTCCTTCCCCATCGTCTTGCCCGGGATAGTCTTCATAAGGTGGGAGTTGCCCCTCGAAAGTAGGGGCTTGGCTTAAATCTTTCGGGGTGGCACGGGGGGTGAAGTCCGGAGGCAGGCCATAAGGATAAGCTTGCGGACTATACCTTCGACCGAACACGGTCGTGTTTCTGTCTAGGCCCGGATTCAAGGCGGGCTGCAGCACCGGCTCCGCTTCCCTAACTGTACTGGAGGCGGTTGCCGTGGCTTTATCCTCTATGGTTTTCTGGAGTTTTAACATGACCTCCGAGATGGAAGCCATTTGATCTTTTAAGGCCGATAGATCGGCCTTCATCTGTTCCTGCACACCCTCTTCATTATCCATTTTTCTGGATCGAGTGTTATAGGGGTGCCTTGGTGTTTTCTTAGTTATGATGAAATTCCTAAAGAAATAAACAACGGTGAGTATGCCACCAAAACATGAGTATGCAAATGGATGATCGGAGCACTTGGATCCACCCCAAGGTTTTTAGATAATGTAATGAGTCCAGAACTTCTCATTTTATAAAAAGAACAAAGCTTTCACCTAGCCAAGATTATACAAAAGGTGTTACAAGAGAACCTAACGATTCCTAATTATATGGGCCATCAAATCTATCATGTGTTGACAGTAATTGATTAGCCCATGAATCCCCTCGGGGGCAGTACACACTTCGGCCATGGCTTTTGCTTTGGCTAATAGACACGGGAGGTCTTGACTTCCATTCAAGGTCAAGGCGAACCTATCCATCCACATAGTCGCTTCTTGATGCAGTGCATCAATCACCCTCCTTCTTGCTTCTTTTTCGGCATACACTTGTGCAAAATCCTCCACTAGCTTTTGTTCATGGGCCATGGACTGGTTCAATTCTTCCTTGTATTGCCCTATGATAGCTAGCATGCTTTGCTCCGTGGCTTCCAAGTGTTGAGCCAAACTTCTTTTGAACCTCGTGCAAGCAACTAACTCTTCTTTTAAGATCATGCCATGTACCCGTGACCGATCCCTCTCCTCTCTTCGGAGCTTGAGCTCATTGTTACTACCCCACAATGCTCCTCGGAATTTCTCTCGGCCATATTCCTCCTTGCGGGCCCTTTTGGTTTCTTGTTCAAGGGCTTTTGCAGTGGCCGCGTTTTCCTCTTGTAACTCGGTGCACTCCTTCCGGATGTGTGTAGCAGCTGACTTGAACTTCTCCTTGGCGAGTCTTGCCTTCCCTAACTCTAATTTTAGAGCTCGAACTTCTTTATCTTCCTCCGGAGCTTCGAAGTCCTCCTCATCGATAACTTTCAAATTGGAGAGCCAATCTAACCCCCGTGTGTGAATTCTTAGCCATCCATGATAACCTCCGATGACGCCATTACGGATGCCCCTAAGCTCCTTGTCTTTCCTCAACGGACTTCTCCACGCCTTGTGGACTCTTTGTATCGCCTTGAGACTTTGTGCGCCTAGATTCCTCACAAGGAAAGGCGAGAGACTTTCTTCGGTTGGCGCTCCCCTCATAGGGTACCCTAGGTGTCTTATGGCGAGTGCGGGATTATAATTAATACACCCCCTAGTCCCTATCAATGGAATATTAGGGTAGTCCCCACACGAGAAAAGAACTCCTTCCTTGCCTTCCTTCCAATGAGGAAACCAATTGATCGTGCTGCCCCCTATCCTAGCCAAATGTTGATCCCAATCGACTCTCCCTTTTTCGGCGCATGAGCAATAGCTTTGAAGCGGACACGGGTGTCTCATGTCTTGATGGAATAGGTGTGAAATCAACCACACACACAGAGCAGGTAAACAACAGACAATCCGCGCACTATTTTTCTCACACCTCCGGTCAAAGGTGTTAAACAAATCTGCCAAGATAGCCACCACTGGACTTTCCTTGCTATGGTGATATGTGAGGAAAGCATCAATGGCGGCTAAGTCTACCAAACCGTCGACGTTCGGGAAGAGGACAACCCCAAAAATCAGCAAAGCTAAAATATCTGCAAACGAGCCCCTCTTCTCTTGGCTCGCCATATCCCTTGCCTTACCTTCCAAGTATTTCCGAGGCAAGCCCACTACGCCGTTCCGAGTTTGCTTCGTGCGATCCAACTCCTTTGCTGAATCACCAACCACAGCCGCAATCTTGCTCAAGGAAGGAAGAAAGCCGGAGAAAAGATACGGTTTCCTCCCCTCAAGAGGGCATCCTAATATTTCCTCAAACTCTTCAATAGTTGGTACCATTTGGAAGTCCCCAAATGTGAAACACCTCAACGGCTGGTCATAGTATTGGGCGAGGGATATGACAGCTTCCGTAAATTCCTCCGCTGCGGTCAAATCTAGAATCTTCCCGTACACTTTGCGGAAAGCTTTCCTTTGGAGAGGTCCCATCAATCGTCCCAATTCTTTGAGGCTAGTGGCATCTAGACTTTTAACCTTGACTTGATAAAACCTTTTGCCGTTTTGATTTGTCCCCATCATTTACCTAAAAAAGGGGTGGATCAAGACTCCGGCATGAATGATGCGATGCGTATGCATGAAACGGAAAGAAAACAAGACAAAGGGGTAATTCATACATACGAGACCGCAGAGACCCAATTTTAATGCTACGTTTTGGGCATGATGGCGCCTCAACGTAGCATTAAAAAGGTTTACGTATTACTCTAAAGAAACCAAACATTACTAGCAAAAACTACAAACCAAAAAATGCATGAGACAGGATGGCATAGGAGCGTGTTTGCTCTTTGCCCCTATTTGGGAACCTATAGGACAATATCTAAAGGTCTCTAATAACTACCCCCCAACAATTCATAACTCACACGGCTATTTTCTAGAGGTATCATTGCTCAAGAAAATAATATTGTGGCGGTATGGAATACCAGCGACAACACATTATAAAGAGAGAAAGCTCTAGACGAGGTTTCACTATTATCAAGCAAGTCGGAGACCTAGCATGATGATAGATTCACCTCTACTCCTTAAATTCCCATGAACCCGGGTGTAGGGCCCCTTTTTTACTCAAACCCGTGGGTGCTTAGAATGCAGTGTAAAGAATGCGAAATAGACAACAATTATTTACATTTTTCACAGTTCAACAAATGCACACACGAAGTTTCACAAATCCACAATTCCTTAAAATAGGCCTAACTCACAAAAAATTTCCCCAGTGGAGTCGCCAACTGTCGCAACGTGCCCTTTTGCGGGCGAGCGAGGGCGAGGCTCACAGGTGCGCTTTCCAAAGGAGGAAAGATGCGCGGAGTCGCCACCAACGTTTATTTGTGGAAAACGTCGGGAAAACCGAAGGAAACCGATCAAAATGAAAATTCTAAGTTCGGGAGTTGTATTTACGCTTGAGGAAGGTATTAGCACCTCTTGCGTTTGTCTCGAAGGACAACAACCTATTTTTTAGAATTGTGGAAATTGTGTTACCTTAACTTTATTTCTTTTTATTTTTTGAGGTCAACAAAAGCGGGGCTTTTGTACGTACCCTCCTTTGGAGAGGAAATCAGACCCACGTAGTTCTTTCTTAAGTGTGAATCAAGTGATTCTTTTACTTTGAAAGGTGATCATTTTAAGGCGTTGGACCTTAAAAATGATCCATTTTACTTAGTAAGAAACTGAAATGATAAACTTTCAAAAAAACCCATTTTTGTGGACGAGCTTGACTAGGCGAATTTGATTTTAGCCTTAGTTTCACTTTAGTTATTAGTCGATTCAATTAAGAATGAGAAATCCCAAAGAGAAAACGTCCGATTGATTTTTTCGCTTTACTTTACTAAAAGGTATTATTTTTTTTTATTATATTATTATTTTACCTCTTTTTTTATTTCCAACATGGTTACGGCACGACCGAACGGTCGGAATTCATTTTAAACGAAATTAACGGATGATACAATTCAAACGATCGGTGGAAATTTATTTTATTTTTAGATTAAGCGAGAAATGACTTAAATAAATGGCTTAAGCACGTCAAAAGGGGGTATAAAAAGCGAATGAAAACGAGAATAAAAATACATGAAACAAAATGTGGACCACCACGGGTACATAGAATGAATTGAAAAGCTCGGTTTGAGGTACTTACCCGTTGAAGACTGAAGAAAACGAAGAACGAACGATGAATGTTGAAGAACGGTCGAGAATCTTCACGTAATTACTCACGGAAACGTTACGGAAGCACCTCGACTTGGATTTTCTTCACGGAACTAATTTTCCTCAGCAATTTTGAGAGAGAGAGAAGTGCCTAAGAAACTGAACCTTTTTCTTCTTCACTCCTCCCCCTATTTATAGCAAAATAGGGGAGGAGCTTGCCACCCAGCTCGCCCAGGCGAGCAAGGTGGCTTCCTCCAGAAGCAACAGCCTTCTGGAGGAAGGATCTGGAAGGCCCAAGTGGGCCAGATTTCTATTTGTACCCCTTTTTTTACTAAATGCACCCCCCTTCTATTTTTTTGGTAATTCTTTTTCCTAACGTTATGAAACTTTACGAATTTCGTAACGATACTTATTTTCCTTCCGCAAGGTTACGAATCCTTACGGATTATGTATTTACTCATTTTTAGTTTTCGAAGAAGTTACAGAAATTCACGAATTGCACAAAAACACCTCTTTTCGATTTCCGCCACATTACGGAATTTCACAGATCGCGCAAGCCTGCTTCCTTTTGATTTCTGACACGTCTCGGGACTTATTTACTGTGCAACAAAGGACGCCAAGTATCTCAAAGCGGCTAACCAAAGGTTGCATGTCATCAAGTAATAATCCCCTGACGAAATTAGGGTATGACACTACGTATATAAAGAAAAAGAAAAATGTTTCTCATATATGTATGTTTAAAAAAAATACGTATAGAAGGATTTTTGTGTGTGTAAGTAATGTGTGAAAAGAAATCCCTGTGGGTGTGAGCAACGAGTGTATATAAAGAAACTTTTGTATGAACCAAAGGTGTGTGTTGGGAGAAACGAAAAAAATCTTTGAACGTAAATAGGGTTTGTATATAGATCCTGTGACGTAAAGAGAAAAAGTTCCAATGTGTGTACAGAAAAAGTTTGTCATGTGTAAGAATGTAGGTGTACGAAAAAGGTTTTCCTCGTAGAGGGCCATGGGTGTATAATTTTGTGAATATATAAAAATGAAACAAAAAGGAAAAAGAAAGAAAGACCGCGAAGGTCAACATGTTATAGTTAGGAAGCATAAATCATTCGTAAAGAGCAAACATATCTTCTGGAAACAAGGGACTGACGCTAAGAGTTTATTTTCCTGAATAACCGAGATAAGAATGGATGAATTCATTGAACTGATGAAAGAACATAATTTAGAAACGTTGGGTCTGTTTGTGTAAATTCCCAACCGTAGTATCACAATGCCATAAATGGGATGCTTGAGTGCCCACCTGGCTGTAGCCATGACTAATTTTGCACGTTGTTTTCAAATCATCATTTTCGCGCGTGCCTTGTGGAATAATATGGAAGTTCGGCCCGAGACCGACACCTTGACACCCAAATTTGTTTTGCCCTAGATATCAAGATCGGGTTCCCACGATAAAAGACCCCATTGAAACACAACCTTAGACTTTTTTGAACCTTGGCCTATCAAAAGAATCCTCATCCTTTCCCCTAAAGCAAAGGACAGCGGAATCTCCTCAAGGGAGAGCAAATAGAATGCTAAAACCCGATTTCCCAAAGAAAGGAAAGGAGGAAGTGGAAAGAAAAGGAAGAAATGAAAATAAAAGAAAGAAAAAGAACAATAAAAAAGAAAGAAAAAGAAGGATTCCCGATCGAAGATCGAAAGGAAGTGAAAATGGAAAAGATCGGAGGAAAACAGAGTAATTCTCGATCAATGAAAGAAAGGGAATGGAAAATCTTCAGACCAGATAAATTTTCGGCAAAATAAGTGACTGTCGGCAAAGGAAAACCCATTTTTGGTGTCTCTTCCTTTCGAATTGCCATTCAGAGTCATTCTCGACTGGCGATATCCCACCCCACATGAACAAAGAGGAAAAGACCGAAACACCCAGCTTCCTCTCCAAAAAACACTACCCTCGAGAAAATCCTATTAGTCCGTGGTCGTACGTTTGATCTGTGATTCGATAGGAAATCGTGTGCAAAATAAAGTCATGGTGCAGTTATGGTTTGGGAATAGGGTGAAACACTTGCCTGTGTGAGTTTTATACACTATGAGTGATTTATTTTCAGCTTAGCCCGATGTTTCCCCCGCATGTTCATTTAAAAGCTAAATGTTGACATCCTGCCCTTTCACTTTCGGTCACAAGGAAGATTACCCTTGGCACAAGTATATTGTTTCTCTAAGATATGGTGCTCTCACAAATGATTTATTTTTCTTTGCAAAAAGCATGTTTGTCTTTTTTAGGTGGAAAAAACCCGGTGGACCATTCGGTCCTGCCAACAAATTTTCTTCGGAGCCCCATGAATTGCGTTTTCGTTCATGCATCCTCCACCCAAAGAGTTTGGAGCTATGCTTAATGATTGACTAGTGAGGACCCTCTAGTGCAATCCTCCATTCTCGCCTCTTTTTCGAAGCCCCATGAATTGTGTTTTCGTTCATGCATCCTCCACCCAAAGAGTTTCGAGCTATGCTTCATGATTGACTAGTGAGGACCCTCTAGTGCAATCCTCCATCCTCGCCTTTTTCGGAGTCCCATGAATTGCGTTTTCGTTCATGCATCCTCCACCCAAAGAGTTTGGAGCTATGCTTCATGATTGACTAGTGAGGACCCTCTAGTGCAATCCTCCATCCTCGCCTTTTTTCGGAGCCGCATGAATTGCATTTTCTTTCATGCATCCTCCACCCAAAGAGTTTGGAGCTATGCTTCATGATTGACTAGTGAGGACCCTCTAGTGTAATCCTCCATTCTCGCCTTTTTTTGGAGCCCCATGAATTGCGTTTTCGTTCTTGCATCCTCCACCCAAAGAGTTTGGAGCTATGCTTCATGATTGACTAGTGAGGACCCGCTAGTGCAATCCTCCATCCTCGCCTTTTTTTTCGGAGCCCCATGAATTGCGTTTTCGTTCATGCCTCCTCCACCCAAAGAGTTTGGAGCTATGCTTCATGATTGACTAGTGAGGACCCTCTAGTGCAATCCTCCATTCTCGCCTTTTTTTTGGAGCCCTATGAATTGCGTTTTCGTTCATGCATCCTCCACCCAAAGAGTTTGGAGCTATGCTTCATGATTAACTAGTGAGGACCCTCTAGTGCAATCCTCCATTCTCGCCTTTTTTTTGGAGCCCCATGAATTGCGTTTTCATTCATGCATCCTCCACCCAAAGAGTTTGGAGCTATGCTTCATGATTTACTAGTGAGGACCCTCTAGTGCAATCCTCCATCCTCGCCTTTTATTCGGAGCCCCCATGAATTGCGTTTTTGTTCATGCATCCTCCACCAAAGAGTTTGGAGCCGTGCTTCATGATTGACAAGTGAGGACCCTCTAGTGCAATCCTCCATTCTCCAAAGTTTTTTCATCATCAAGAGCGGATCCTCTTGACTGGGAAATGTGATCTTTGTTATTTTCCCGTTTAATTCCTCTGCCAAACGTGTATATGTATATTAAATTATTGTTGTTTTTGTTGTTATTTGTATTTTGTTTTGTGTTGTGCAGAAAAAAAAGAAGAAGGAGTAGAGACGAGAGTCGTCATAGACTAATCACGGAAAGGGCAAGACGGACGAAATCAGTGTCTTTTCTTTGCTTTCCTCTTATCTCCGATAAAAGGTAAGTAAAGAGGGGCAACTGTCATACCCTAATTTCATCCGGGGATTATTACTTGATGACATGCAACCTTTGATTGGCCGCTTTGAGATACTTGGCAGCCTTTGTTGCACAACATGCGAAGTCCCGAGATGCGCCGGAAATCAATAGGAAGTATTGTTACGCAATCCGTGAGTTTCTGTAACTTCTTCGAAAGCTAAAAAAGAGTAAATACATGATCCGTAAGGATTCGTAACCTTACAGAAAGAAAATAAGTATCGTTACGAAATTCGTAAAGTTTCGTAACGTTACGGAAAAAGAATCAGCAAAAAAGGGGAAAGGGGGGTGTATTTAGCAAAATGGAGGGGTGCAAATAGTAGTTTTTGAATCTAGGCCCTTCTAGAGGTTTCTGGGCAATTTCTTTCTTAAGGTGGAAGCAACCAAGCTCGCCTGGGCGAGCTAGGTGGCAACCACCTCCCCCGTTTGGTTAAAAAATGGGATTCCGAGACACCTGTAATGCTTCCGTAAAATTCCCATAACCCTAAATAAGCATATTTCACTTGATACAGGTAACAGGGAAGAGAAAAAAAGAAGAAAATCAAGTCCTATATGCTTCCGTAACTTATCCGTAAATTACGAAAGGAGTGGGGTGAACTTATCAAAATTGGGGGGGTGCAAATAGCAATTTCAGAATTATGAATTGGGCCTTCCAGAATGATTTTTTGGAAGCAACCCAGCTCGCCTGGGCGAGCTGGGCGGCAACCTCCTCCCCCTTTTTCCTATAAATAGGCTGAAGGGGGGCGTTCTAAGGATCTGGGATCCCCCTGGTGATGTATTTCAGCTGTTTTGGGTGAAAAAAAAAATTGTTTCCGTGAAGAAAATCCAAGCCGAAGTGCTTCCGTAACGCTTCCGAGATGTTTCCGTAAGCAAGTCCCTGAAGGTTTTCCTCCGTTATTCACCGTTCTTCATCCGTTCTTCGTTCTTCAACGAGTAAGTTTCCAAATCGAGCTTTTCAATTCATTCTATGTACTCGTGGTGGTCCCCATTTGTTTTGTGTACTTTTATTCTCGTTTCATTTACTTTCCGTACCCCCTTTTGACGTGCTTCAGTCATTTGTTTAAGTCATTTCTCGCCTAATAAAAAATAAAATAAATTTCCACCGATCATTTGATTTGTAATTTCCGTTAATTTCAGTTAAAATGAATTCTGACCGTTCGGTCGTGCCGTAATCACGTTGGAAATCAAAAAAGAGGTAAAATAATAATATAATAATCAAAAAATACTTTTTAGTAAAATAAAGCGAAAAAATCAATTGGACGTTTCTCTTTGGGATTTCTCGTTCTTAATTGAATTGACTAATAACTACAGTGAAATTAAGGCTAAAATCAACTCGTAAAGTCAAGCTCGTCCACAAAAAAGTCACAAAAAAAGGATTTGAAAAGTTCAATATCTCAGTTTTTCTTACCAAGTAAATGGATCACTTTTAAGGTCCAACGCCTTAAAATGATCACCTTCCAAGTAAAAAGAATCGCTTGATTCACCCTTAAGAAAGAACTACGTAGGTCTGATTTCCTCTTCGATGGAGGGTACGTAGGAGCAAAAGCCCCGCTTTTGTCGACCTCAAAAAAAACAAAAAGAAATAAAAGTTAAGGTAATACAATTTCCACAATTCTAAAAAATAGGCTGTTGTCCTTTGAGACAAACGTGAGAGGTGCTAATACCTTCCTCAAACGTAAATACAACTCCCGAACTTAGAATTTTCATTTTGACCGGTTTCCTTCGGTTTTTCCGACGTTTTCCACAAATAAACGTTGGTGGCGACTCCGCGCATCTTTCCTCCTTTGGAAAGCGCACCCGTGAGCCTTGCCTCGCACGCCCGCAAAAGGGCATGTTGCGACAACTTGCATTTGGTGAAAAGAAATATGCACCATTCAAATTTGTTTGGCTTTTGTTGTGTTTAAGATAAATGAAATGATGGTTGGCATTTCATGCAAACTAACTTTGTGAACGTGTCTTTGCAGGAAATGGCTCTAAAGAAGCTTCCCCTAAGAGAGTAAGGAAAGAGGCCACTAGAGAAGGGTCTAATGCGGCCCCACAAGTTGATGTGGAGTTTGATGGACATTGGTTTTGAAGCGAGGAACACCAGCGTCATTTTGAGGCAATCAAGGGTTGGTCTTTCCTCAAGGAGAGGCAGGTCCAATTGAGGGAAGGAGAATATGCTGAATTCTAGGAGGAAATTGCCAGGAGGCAGTGGACTCAACTTGCGGCACCCATAGCTAAGTATGATCCAAAAATAGTCATGGAGTTATACGCCAATGCATGGCCCACAGAGAAGGGAGTCAGGGACAAGCGCTCCAAGGTGCGGGGCCAATGGATCCCCTTTGATGAAGATGCCATTAATTAGTTCTTGGGGCATCCTTTAGTCCTGAAAGAGGGGCAACACTACGAATTCAATCAGAGGAGGAGCCAAGCCTCGGGGTTCGATGAGGAGGCCATCAGTCAACAGCTGTGTATTACGGGGTAGGACTTCGCCCGAAGCGTGGCAGGGAGACGGGTGCGGATCATGCGCAGTAGCATGACCAACCTAACAAAGATTTGGATGACATTGCTGCTCAGCAACATCCTCCACAGTGATCATAATTCCGACCTCCCCCTGCCGAAGTGCTAGCTGGTCTATGCCATCTTGACCCAGGTGAGTGTTCATGTGGCCTAGTTGATCTCAGATGTCATCTATCAATTTGCAGGGATCATGCCTCCCAGACACCCACTAGACCTGAAGAAGTCCAACAGGACACTAGAGTTTCCAGCCTTGATCACGGGCCTCTACTAGTTCTATGGGGTGCCGGTGAATCCCACAAAGCTTATCCGGCCTCCCATTAATAGGGCCTTTATAGAAAAATATTGCATGCCAAGGTAGGCACAGTAGCAGGAGAAGGACCACCAGCAGCCAGCCGCAGATACGCCGCCGCCACCTCTATGGTAGCCACCATCTCTGGAGTCCATCTCTGCTCACTTGCGAAGGATGGAGCTCCAAATGGATGCATATATGCAGCATGTGACCGACCAGCAGGCGACTAATCTTAGGGGTCAAGTGCAGCTGAATGAGAGCTTCTACCAGTACACCTTGCATCAGCAGAGCCAAGATCCTAGCCCTTTCCCGTGGCCTACCCTAGAGCAGTTTGGGGCCACAGTTGCATGGCCGGGAGATAAGCCCGATTTTAAGGCAAGGGCAGGACCCGCAGGGGCCCCTGGGGATGAAGATGGAGCTCAGGAAGATGATGACATGGCCGATGTGATGGAATATTTCCTTTGAGGAGGCAGAGTCGCTTGGCCGGGATCACCTAAAACTGTGAACTCGTCTTTATTTTGTTTTTATTGCTTTCAGTATTTGTTTGTTATCTCATTGTGATAATATTTGATTGTATGTTATCGCTTTCAGTTTTTGTTTGTTATCTCATTGTTATGAAACTTTATCGCTTTCGATGCATTGTCATACTATTGCATTGTGATGGTTTGTTTGAAGCAAGAAAACTAAGCTAAAAAACAAACAGGGTCTTGTGCATGGTTTCTTTTCGTTCACGCACCCTTTGTTCCTTTTGATAAGTATAATCTCGGGTAACAACTTTGCCTAGGTTACAAACTTTTTCCAAAAAAAAAAAAACTAAACTAAAACTAATATGCTTTTGAAAAAAAAAAAAGAAATGATCGCTAGTTTTCTTTGGAAAATTCACAGATCAAGACACAAAAAGGTTTTTTTTTTTGAAAAAAGAAATGTGCACCTAGTGGGTGAATGCAACGAAAGATTTTCCCGAATCCCAAAATGGGATCAGATGTTTGTATGACTTGATAAAAAGAGAAATCTATGAAACACTAGTTTGATCTGAGTAGGGAAACAAACCCTAAGCCTTAGTGTTTGCATGGCCACAAATTTTCCATGTTCAAGTGTCCACTTGGATGTGTGCTATGATTAATTTTGCATGAATTTCTAATTGTCATAATATGTGTTTCATGGAAATGATTTGGGCATTCCCTTATTTCTGAGCCATTTGCTAAATAGATACCCGACATAAATCATGTCCCGCCATGTGTAGGCCTTTCAAGCCAAATGTCAACTTTTTGGCCATAACCTTGGCCTAGGATGGAAATTTCCAACCTTACCCTAGGAAGAGAGAACAGGAAGATCTTCCAAGAGAAACTTCTCTTACCTTAGGTTAGAGATGTGCATCAAAAGAAAAGGAAAAGAAAAAGAAAAAGAAGAAAAGGAAAAAGAGAAAGGAAAAAGAATCAATTAATCAAAGATTGAAGAAAAGCGAAGGGAAATAGAAAAGAAGAAAAAGGGATTCTTTGGACTAGACAATGTCTGAACAATGTGCAAAATTGTCGAAAGAGAAAAAAAAATATAAGAGAAGAGCAATAATAACTTGGTCAAAACCTGGGGGATGTGTAAAGTGATCATCTGCTTTGGTTACAAACCAAATCTTTGTGTCCGCTTTTGTTTCGTGCCAAACAAAAGAGAAAAAAGGAAACAGGAAAGGGGAAAGGCCTGAACAACCAAAGCCAAATTTCCTACCAAAATCCAACCTTATAAAGTCCTATTGATCCATGATGATTGTGCATATTGTCTTTGATTTAATGGGAAATGACTTGCAAAGTCAATCTACGACATATCTGTGGTTTGGAATTAAGATGAAACACTTACCTGTGTGAGATTTTATACACCTTGAGCAGTTTTCCTCTATTCGATTGGGCCCAGTGTTTCTTCTAATGCTCTTTTAGAAACGAAATGCTAATGTCTTAAGTCTCATTTTTGGTTATGAAACTATCAATGTCATCCACCCTTTACTTTTCAAAGACTATCAGAGTCTTTTGTCTTGCAGAGACAATCAAGGTCATCTGCTTCTTTACTTTTCAAAGACTATCAGAGTCTTTTGTCTTGTGGAGACTATCAACGTCATCCGCCTTTACTTTTCAAAGACTATCAGAGTCTTTTGTCTTGCAGAGACAATCAAGGTCATCTGCTTCTTTACTTTTCAAAGACTATCAGAGTCTTTTGTCTTGCAGAGACTATCAATGTCATCCGCCTCTACTTTCCAAAAACTATCAGAGTCTTTTGTCTTGTAGAGACAATCAAGGTCATCTACTTCTTTACATTTCAAAGACTTCAATGTCTTTTGTGAAGACTATCACAGTCTTCTTTATTTTTTAAAGACTTCAATGTCTTTTGTCAAGACTATCACAATCTTCTTTACTTTTCCAAGACTATCAAAGTCTGTTATCTTGTGGAGACTATCAATGTCTTCTGCTCTTTACATTTTCAAAGACTATCAGAGTCTTTTATTTCAAAGACTATCAGAGTCTTTTGTTGAGACTTCAATGTCTCCTTTACTTTTCAAGACTTCAAGGTCTTTTGTTTGATGTATCTAATACCTCTTACATTCTTTCTTTTGACAGGTTTCATTGCTTGGGTTTTTCGCTAGTAGCCAGTATGATGGCAAGATCGCTACAATAAAATTAGTGTCCTTATCTTTACTTACCTTTTCATTTTCAATAAAAAGGTAAGCAAAGAGGGGCAACTGTCAAACCCTAATTTCATCCGGGGATGATCATTTACTAACATTTTGATTCTTGCCAGCTGAATTGAGCTACTTGACACTAGTTTCCACGCAATCCGAAAGGTTTTTCATCGTTTCGAAAAAGAATACGAAAAATACCCAAAAGGGAGGGCAAAAGGGTCATTTGGAGGTTTTTTTTCTGACCCCTGGCTCGCCTGGGCTCCCAAATAACTTAGGGTGAAGTAACCAACTCGCCTGGGCGAGCAAGGTTACTTCAGGTTGAAGCAACAGCTCACCTGGGTGAACTGCTGATCAACCATCTCCCCTCTTTTCTTATAAATAGGCGTGAGGGGGCTGAAGGAAGGGGTTTATACTTTCAACATTGAAAGGATTTAGTGAAATTAAGGAGAAAAAAAGAGAAAGAAGAAGGAAAAACGAGGCCGAGGCGCTTCTGAATTATAACTATGATCGATTCTTACATCATTCTTCACCGTTCTTCGTTTGTTCTTCATTCATCAACCGGTTAGTATTTATTTTAAGGTTTTGAATTCGCTCTATGTACCCTTAGGAGTCCCCCATTGGTTGATTTGCACATCTTCATCTCGTTCTTCTACCATCAGTAATCTTTTTTTTACTTCATGTAAGGCAAATTTCAACCGATCATTTGTGTTATAATCTTACTTTATCCTTGTAAAATAATGTTTTAACCAATCATTTACTTCAGCAGTTGTCTTTTAATAAGATTGAAAGTCAGTAAGTGAATCCAAGATAAGATCAACACGTAATCAAGCTTTTTATTCACAAAAGTCGCTTGAATCTGTTCAAGGTCCAACGCCTTAACGGTCTCTTTTACTTTTATTGGTTAAAATGAACCATTCAAAAGTTTAAAATCAACTCTATGCATAACTTTCTTGCTTTTAAAGAACTATGTAGGTCTAAGTTTCTCATCGCACTTGAGGATACGTAGGAGCAAGAGCCACACTCTTGTCGACTCCAAAAAGTGAAAAACATAAAAAGGGGAAATAAATAAATATTGAAGTCATGATTTTGCACACTCGATTAAAGATTGTCGTCCCTTGTGACGGACGCGTGGGGTGCTAATACCTTCCCCGCACGTAAACAACTCCTGAACTCTTATTCTTAAAATTCGCAGACCCCTTTTTGGTTTTTCTAAAATTTTCCTCGAATAAACGTTGGTGGCGACAAATAGGTGATATGATGATTGTGTTGAGTGGTGCAACCCTCTTTTATAAAATCACTCATGCACCCAACATCTTCATGATTTATGTACATAAGGACTCATTAGGTTGGTTTGTTCTTATTTTTGGTTTCAATACAAACCTAGATGCTCATATGGGACACCTTAGGTTTATCATACTTTTCGATAAGAGTAATCAACATGAAAATATAGAAAAAGGTATGTTTTATTGCATTACTTTCCTTAATTTTGTAAATAGTGATAAAGGGGTTCCCACGGACCCTAAGAGAATAAAGGTCGTTCCTGAGTGGTCCATTCCACCAAGTATAAGGGAAATCTAGGGCTTCCATGACTTAACAAACTTTTACAAAAGGTTTGTCCCATATTCTTCTATACTTGTAGCACCTCTCATTGAGTTGGTGAGGAACCATGTTCCCTCATGGGAAGATGCCCAACAAATGGATTTTCAGACCTTACCCTATTCTAACATACCCAACACCACTAATATATATGTTTTTATTCTTTTTACAGGTGTCGAGGGAAGAAGCCCAGAGTATCAAGAACCTCTGGATTTGAGGTCAAATCCTTTCCAAGGGGGAAGGGATGATGCAATCCTACCCCCCCCCCCCCAAGGGTAATGGATAAAAGACTCCAGAGGTCAAATCATTTGTTTCCATTTTCTCAAAGTTTTATATGTTTTTTGTCATCCAACATGGGGTATGCTGCCGGCAAGGGCTATGCTGCCTCAGCATGAGCCATGCTGAAATGCGAGGAACAAACATTTAAAAGGAAGTGGGGGTGGCATTTGGCTCTCTCACTCTTCCAACCCTCCCCCCCCCCCCCCCAACTGCTTCTCTCTTTCCTCACTCACTTTTTTCTCTCTTCTCCTTTACATTCCCAATTCTCTGAACCCTTATTCCTTGCATTTTCTTCCAATCAAGTAAGTTAACTCCTAATTTTCTATTTCTTCTCAGGTAGCTCTTAGATTTTAGGATGTAATAATCTAGGTTGATTGTCTAAGATAGTTTAGATCGTTTAATCTTCAATGAATTTAGATTAGGTGTGTCGCAACCTACCCTTCGGCGGGAGGGCGACGCGAGACTCATGGGTGCGTGTTCCAAAAAAGGAATACGCGCAAAGTCACCACCAACGTTTATTTGAGGAAAATGTCAGAAAAACCGGAAAAGACGTGGTCTACGAACTTTAAGTGAAAGGTTCGGGAGTTGTATTTACACATGGGGAAGGTATTAGCACCCCACACGTCTGTCACAAGTGACGGCAACCTTTAATCAAATGTGCAAACATGAATTCAATTTGTGTTATCTTACCCTTTTTTACGTTCTTATGTCTTTTTATCTTTTTGTGGTCGACAAGGGTGTTTCCCTTGCTCCTACGTATTCCTCAATTGTGATAAGGAAATCAGACCTACGTAGTTCTTTGAGAACTAAACGTTGGTTAAATTGCTTTTATTCCTTTTTTGGAAGATATATTTTTATTGAATGAAAGGTCATTTAAGGCGTTGGACCATTAAACGATCTTTCGATTCTTTTGAAAGGAGAGAAAACATTAAGGCATTGGGTCATTAATGATCTCTTGTTTATTTTTTGAAAGAGGTAACAAAGCTACGTGTTGATTTTAGGCTTTTTAGAAATCCACGTTTAACCAATAAAAGCGGAAAAGACCATTTCAAGGCGTTGGACCTTAAAAATGGCTTTTTAGGTGATGACAAAAGTTTGATTTATGAATTGATTTTAGCCTTAGTTTCACTTTGGTTATTAGTCAATTCGATTAAGAAAGGAAAATCCCAAAGAAAAACGTCCGATTGACTTTTTTTATTATTTTACTAAAAGATATTTTTTTTATTATATTATTATTTTGCCTCTTTTTTGGTTTTAAACGTGGTTACGGCATGACCGAATGATCGGATTTCATTTTAACAGAAATTAAAAGACGTTACAATTGAAATGATCGGTGGAAATTTATTTTAGTTTTTTATTAGGCGAGAAAATGACTTAAATAAATTACTAAAGCACGTCAAAAGGGGGTACGGAAAGTAAATGAAATAAAAATAAAAGCACGCGAAACAAGTGGGGACCACTAAGGATACATAGAATGAATTGAAAAGTTTGATTTCGGGAACTTACCGGTTGAAGACCGAAGAACGACGAAGAACGAACGAAGAACGATGAAGAATGACGGAAAATCTTCGCGTAATCACCCACGGAAACGTCTCAGAAGCGTTACAGAAGCGTCTCGGCTTGGATTTTCTTTACGGAAACAATTTTTCTCACTAATTTTAAGTGATCCTCAGATACCAGGAGGGTTGAACATTTTTGTTCTGCCCTCCTCCCCCTATTTCTAGGAAAAAGAGGGAGAAGCTTGCCACCCAGCTTGCCCAGGCGAGCTAGGTTGCTTCCTCCAGAAGGCACCGCCTTCTGGTAGAACTTCCTGGAAGGCCCAAGTGGGCCTGATTACTATTTGTACCCCCTGTTTACTAAATACATCCCCCTGCCTTTTTTGCTGATTCTTTTTCTATAACGTTACGGAACTTTACGAATTTCGTAAAGATACTTGTTTTCTTTCCGTAATGTTATGGAACCTTACAAATTACGTAATCATCCCTTTTTTGGCTTCCAGAATGTTTCGGAACCTCACGAATTGTGCAACAATGCTTCCATTTGGCTTTCGGCATGTTACGAAACCTCACAGATTGTGCAACGATGCTTCCTTTTGACTTCCAGCATGTTACGGAACTTCACGGATTGCCTAACAATGGGTGCCAAGTACCTCGAAGTGGTCAAACGAGGGTCGCATCCCAACAAACGGATGGTCCCTGGATGAAATTAGGGTATGACAGTTGCCCCTCTTTACTTGTCTTTTATTGGAGATAAAAGGGAAGTAACGATAAGACATTAATTTCGTTCGAGCGAAACACCATTTGGCCGATAAATCTCCCTGCAGTGGAACCTGCAAAAATTTTGAAAATGATCAGTACCGAATGACCAACATCATACTGATACTGTCGAATTCATTCCTCTTGGTTGACACAAGGTGCAGAATGACCATAATTTGTCTCTGCGTGCCCTTGGGCACAATCGAGCTTGGATGGCAAGGCGCAGAATGACCATAATTTGTCTCTGTGTGCCATCATACGTGATCGCCTCTGGATGGCGAAGAGGTGTGGGGAATGACCATAATTTGTCTCCGCCCACCTCTCGACTCACTGTCCCTGAATGACAAAGGGCGCAGAATGACCATAATTTGTCTTTGTGCGTTTATCACTCGACTTGCTGCTCCTGAATGACAAAGGGCACAAAATGACCATAATTTGTCTCTGCGCGTTTATCACTCATCGAGTCTTACAGATAGCAAAAGCGTGCGGATGACCATAATTTGTCTCCGCATGTCATCGGGCCTGCCGCCTTTGGATGACAAAAGGCACAGAATGACCATAATTTGTCTCTGCGTGCCATCGGACACGACTGTGTCTGAATGACGAAAAGGTGAGCGGAATGACCATAATTTGTCTCTGCATGTCATTGGGCCCGCCGCCTCTAAATGACAAAATGTGCAGAATGACCATAATTTGTCTCTGCGTGCCATCGGACACGATTGTGTCTGAATGGCGAAAAGGTGAGCGGAATGACCATAATTTGTCTCCGCATGTCATCGGGCCTGCCATCTCTGGATGACAAAAGGCGTAGAATGACCATAATTTGTCTCTGCGTGCCATCAGACACGATTGTTTCTGAATGGCAAAAAAGTGAGCGGAATGACCATAATTTGTTTCCGCATGTCATCGGGCTCGCCGCCTCTGGATGACAAAAGGGCACAGAATGACCATAATTTGTCTCTGCGTGCCATCGAACACTATTGTGTATGAATAGCGAAAAGGTGAGCGGAATGACCATAATTTGTCTTCGCATGTCACATGACCTCAGGGTCAGTATGACAGTGATTGTGGGGCGGTCGACAAAAGCGAGGCTCTTGCTCCTACGTATCCTGATTGAGGAACTCAGACCTATGTAGTTCTGGATAACTTGTGAGACTAAAATAGTCTCGGTGTTTTCTTCACTAAAATGCAAACATGCTTTAGTAAAGAGACAAAACTTCCAACTGATCTGAGCAACATATGCTTTTTGGATGAAAAACAATGTGTCTACCGAGGAAGGAGAGTATGCTGATGAAATTTTCTCGTAACCATAAATGAGATTTTGGATGTTTAGCATTTCGCTTCTAAATGACCATTTAGAGGAAACACTGGGTTCAACAAAAATAGAAGAAAATCACTCAAAGTGTATCAATCTCACACAGGTAAGTGTTTCATCCTAATTCCGAACCATAGATATGTCATGACTTGGTTTCGCAAATCATTTCCTATCAAATCAAAGATTACATGTGTGATCATGGATCAATAGGACTTTTTCTTGGGAATGGTGTTGTTTTTTTTTTGGTGGGAAATTCGGCTTTGAGTGTTTTTGGCCTTTTCCTTTTCTGTTTTTGTTTAGTGTGAGACGAACAAGTCACCGACGCACAGGATTTTGGTTGGCAATCAAAAGGAGAGGACCACTTTAGGTCGCGGTTTCCTTTCTCTTTTGTTTACTTGGTGACAACTCTGTATTGTTCAGATATTGTCTGGTCCAAAGACCTTTCTGCATATTTCTTCTGTTTTCTCCCGATCCTTGATCGGGAATTTTCTTTCTTTTGCTTTCTTCCGATTTTTGATTGGGAACTTTCTCCTTTTCTCTCTTTTTTTTTTCTTTTTTTTTGTTTTCTTCCGAGAGCAAGGATGGGCATTCTCACCCTAGGTCAAGGTTTATGGTAAGTTGGGATTTAGGCTCAAGGCTTGTAGAACGGCTGGACATGACATATGTCAAGGTTTGGTTTGGTTCGGGGATAAAAGGGGATGTCCCATATTATTTCCATGATACAAATGCAATAATGATGATTTGGAAACTTTATGCAAAACTAGTCATGCATGAACCTATGTGGGCACTCAAGTGTCGAAATTTTTTTGGTCATGTGATGCTAAGGCTCATGATTCATTTTCTCAACTTTAGTCAACCCAGTGTTTCCAAAATATGTTCTTTTATCAATTTGTGCATTCATCCAATTCTATTTTTGGGTGTTCGGGAAAACTTTCACAACATTCACCCTTCAGGTGTATACACATTTTTTTTTCCAAAAACTGGTTATAATCAGTGAATTTTTCAAAGAAAAGTTGGAAGTTATCTCCTTTCACAAGCATGTTGTTTTTTAGCTAGGCAACTTTTTATTCTTATTATTTTGTTCTCTTTTTTTTTCTTCCTTCTTTTTCTTTTCTTGCTTGTTTTTTTTTCCTTTCCCCTTTTTTAAGTTATTATCATTTATTCATTTTCTCTCCCCCTTTTTTTTCTTTTTCTCTCTAAAAAAGATCGTGCAGACGGGGGCGCACACTACCTACTTACGTCTAACCACAAGGTAAACGCACGAAATGGTAAGTCACGAAAAACGGTGACGAAATAACTGAGAGCCATAACGCCAAAACAAAAAATAATAACAGCAACATTAGTAACCATATAGACAAAAACAGAAAATAGTAATGTCAACAGCAATATAGACAATAACAAAAAAAATGTCAATAGCAAACTTACAAAAAACAGTAGTGTCAATAAAAAGGTGCGGTGACCTCGGTCACGTGGCTCCGCTTCCTCCTAAGAAATCGAGCAAGTTCGTCATCTCCTCATCCATACGGGCCTCCTCTGCATCGTCGGGAGATCCTGCAGGCGCCTCCCCTGCCTGGGCCTCAGGCCAATCTCCGGGACATGCGACCTCAGCCCTAAACTGCTCTGGAGTAGGGCACACAAAAGGAGCGAAACCCTGCCCCTGCTGACTGAGGCTAAACCGGTAGAGACACTCATGTATCTGTACCTGCCCCTGGTGGTTGGCCGCCTGCTGGAGAACCAAGTGCTGTAGATAATGCTCCATGCCTAATGACCCAACGGGATCGGCCTGATGAGGTGGTGACGGTGCGTCTGCGACCTGAGGTGCATCACCCTGCGCCTACCTAGGCGTGCAATACTTCTCAATGAAGGTACAGGTGATCAGCGGTCGGATCACTTTACTAAGGGTGACGGGAACCCCGAATGACTGGCAGAGGCCCGTGATCAATGCCGAAAACCCCAGGGCCCTGTTAGACTTATCCGGGTCTAGAGGGTGCCTGGTGGGTGGCATACATGCAAACAAATAGATGGCGTCAGCAATCAACTGAGCCACGTGGACACTCATCCGTGTTAGGATGGCATACACCAGCTGACACTTTGCCAGAGGGAGATCGGAGTTATGATCGCTAGGCAAGACATTGCTGAGCAGCAATGTCATCCACGTCTGGGTCAAGGTGGTCATGCTGGTGCGCATGATCCGCACCCGCCTCCCTGCAGTTGTCCGAGCGAAATCCTGCTCTGGTGTGCATAACAGCTGGGCATTGGCCTCCTCGTCGAACCCATCGGCCCTGTTCCTACTCTGGTTGAACTCGCACTCCTGGCCTTCCTCCAACACTAGCGAGTCACCCAGAGCTGGCTGAGTGCATCTGCATCAAAAGGAATCCACTGACCCCTCACCCATGAACGCATGTCTCGCACTCCCTCCTCTGTGGGCCAAGCATTAGCATAAAACTCCAGGACTACCTCAGGGTCAAACTTAGCCATGGGAGTAACCAGCGATGTCCAATGTCTGCGAGCTATCTCCTCCTGAAAATCTGTGTACTCATCGTCCCTGAGCTGGACGCGTCTCTCTCTATGGAACGACCATCCTTTGATGGCCTCAAAGCGCTGCTGGTGCTCGGCACTCCGGAAACGGTGGCTATCAAACTCGGGGGCGTTACTGGTCCCTTCAGCCGCGGCGTCTCTTCTAGACCTCTTCGCGGAAAGCTTTTTCGGAGCCATTTCCTGCGAGGACAAACATTTGGAAAGTTAATTTACAAGGAAATGCTATTTTAAAGCAAAAACGGCATACTAATCTTTTCGACTTAGAACAAACTTGTGCACACATTTCCCTAAAGAAGAACATTTATGAATGTGCATATGCGCAAAATATCCTGCTATCTATATCAATATACAAGGATATTCAAAACATTCTAGCTACCACACATATTCTTTTGAAAATAATTCATATATGCATGCTCAAGGTATTGTGCCAAAATTATACATGTCCGTATTCAAAGTATTTTGCTACCAAAAATTACATACGCACATTTGAAGTATTTTATCAACATACAAATTAATACAGGTTTTTTTTTGTTGTTTCATTCACATTTATTTATACATATATGCACATTGGAGAGCCAATTTCATGTCATGCACACACTTGCATTTATTTGAAAAGGAATTTTCATGCCACCTATCTACACTTTGAAAGGCAATTCTACATCATATGTTCATTTTGGGAAGCATTCACGTGCCACATTCAAACATGTGTACATTCATCAAGCGCTTAACCACCTATTCAAAATATACACGTTTTATTTGAAGGGTATTTGTCTCTTGCTACCTATTCTATATGTAAATGGTGAATAACATTCTCAAACAAACTAGGCAAACATCATGGTGCAGCCCCAAAAATCAGCCGCTGGCCTAAAGGGAAATCCCTATCACAATGCCTTCATTTTTATGCCGTCTTGCACTCAAAACCAAAGGCTTGGATTCCTAGGTCTAAGTGCTTAATTTGGGCACTTATTTTAACCTCTACATGCTGTCCCTATACACATAAAACAACCCCACAATCCAAAGTTCACAAAACCATGCCCAAATGTCATTGAGGCATTTCACCGAGCACTTGGTGGGCGTATGTTTAGGCATGAATAGCAAGGGAATGGGGGCAATGTGGCATGCCCAATCTCTTCAGAATACAACTTAGGCCTAAGGCCACTGCCTACAATCCTCCAACTCAACAAAAACAAGCAACAATTCAAGGATAAATCCCGCACGTTTTTTAGCAAATACATGCAACTTAGAGCACCAAAATACATCAATGGAAAGCTAGAGAGCCCAAGAATGAGGTACTTACCTGTTGGAGATGAATAATAGCGCAAAATGGAATCAAAAATGCGGAGAAATGGTGACCTAAGGCCGGAAAACCAAGGAATACCATGAGCCTTCATTTTTTTAACCATTTTCGTGCAGGGGGTGCTCGCCCAGGCGAGCTAACCTGCTGTCGCAACATGCCCTTTTGCGAGCGAGCGAAGGCGAGGCTCACGGGTGTCTTTCCAAAGGAGGAAAGATGCGCGGAGTCGCCACCAACTTTTATTTGTGGAAAACGTTGGGAAAACCGAAGGAAACCGGTCAAAATGAAAATTCTAAGTTTGGGAGTTGTATTTACGTTTGAGGAAGGTATTAGCTCCTCTCACGTTTGTCCCAAAGGACAACGGCCTATTTTTTAGAATTGTGGAAATTGTGTTACCTTAACTTTTATTTCCTTTTATTTTTTGAGGTCGACAAAAGCGGGGCTCTTGCTCCTACGTACCCTCCATCAAAGAGGAAATCAGACCTACGTAGTTCTTTTTATGCGTGAATCAAGTGATTCTTTTTACTTGAAAGGTGATCATTTAAAGGTGTTGGACCTTAAAAAATGATCCATTTACTTGATAAGGAAAACTGAGATGATAAACTTTCAAACCCTTTTTTAGTGACTTTTTTGTGGACGAGCTTGACTAGGCGAGTTGATTTTAGCCTTAGTTTCACTTTAGTTATTAGTCAATTCGATTAAGAATGAAAAATCCCAAAGAGAAAACGTCCGATTGATTTTTTTGCTTCATTTTACTAAAAGGTATTTGTTGGATTATTATATTATTATTTTAGAGGGCGAGTCCTGGTGCAGCGGTAAAGTTGTGCCTTGGTGACTTGTTGGTCATGGGTTCGAATCCGGAAACAGCCTCTTTGCATATGCAAGGGTAAGGCTGCGTACAATATCCCTCCCCCATACCTTCGCATAGCGAAGAGCCTCTGGGCAATGGGGTACTAAGTTATTTTAGAGGGCGAGCCCTGGTGCAGCGGTAAAGTTGTGCCTTGGTGACTTGTTGGTCATGGGTTCGAATCCGGAAATAGCCTCTTTGCATATGCAAGGGCAAGGCTGCGTACAATATCCCTCCCCCATACCTTCGCATAGCGAAGAGCCTCGGGGCAATGGGGTACAAAGTTTTTATTATATTATTATTTTACCTCTTTTCTGATTTCCAACGTGGTTACGACATGACCGAACGGTCGGAATTCATTTTAACCGAAATTAACGGATGATACAATTCAAATGATCGGTGGAAATTTATTTTATTTTTAGATTAGGCGAGAAAACGACTTAAATAAACGGTTAAAGCACGTTAAAAACGGAAGAAAAGAAAACTGAAAGTAAACGAAATTAAAGTGAAAGTACACAAAACAAGAAATGAATTGAAAGTCTCGGATTCGAAAACTTACCCGTTGAAGAACGAAGAACGGATGAAGAATGGTGAAGAACGACGAAGAACGATGAAGAATTTCCACATAATCGCTTACGGAAGCGTTACGGAAGCACTTAGACTCGATTTTTCTTCACGAAAACGTGTTTTTTGCCCAAACTAGCCGAAATGCATAGCCAAAGGGGTCTTGAACATTTTGAAACAGCACCCCCTCCCCTATTTATAGAAAAAAAAAAGGAGGTGCTTGCCGCAGAGACTTAATGAAGAAGATTTCTAAGCGCACCCGAATTACTAAGTTCACCCTCCTTTTCGTATTTTACGGAAAAGTTAGGGATGCCTTACGGAAGTGTTTTCGAATTTGATTTTCATCTTTTTTCTCTTCCCTTTCACCAATGTTAAGTGGAATATGCTTACCCAAGGTTTTCAGAAATTTTACGGAAGTATTACGGAAGCCGCGGAAGCCCCAGAAACCATTTTTCAAAAACGTGGACGAGCTTGCTGCCCAGGTTCTTCCTCCTTAAGCAACCCAACTTCCAATATGTTCCGGAAGGGCCTAGATTTGAATTTCTATTTACACCCCTATCTTGATAAGTTCACCCCCCCTTTACCTTTTTCGGTGATTCTTTTTCCGTAACGTTATGAAACTTTACGAATTTCGTAACGATACTTATTTTCTTTCCGTAAGGTTACGGATCCTTAAGGATCATGTATTTACTCTTTTTTAGCTTTCAAAGAAGTTACGGAAACTCACGGATTGCGTAACAACACCTCCTTTTGGTTTCCGCCACATTACGGAATTTCACGGATCGCGTAAGCCTGCTTCCTTTTGATTTTCGGCACGTCCCGGGACTTCACATATTATGCAACAAAGGGTGCCAAGTATCTCGAAGCAGCCAATCAAAGGTTGTATATCATCAAATAATAATCCCCGGACGAAATTAGGGTATGACAGTTGCCCCTCTTTACTTACCTCTCATCGGAGATAAGAGGAAAGCAAAGATAAGACACTGATTTCGTCCGTCCTGCCCTCTCCGTGATGACGATTCTCGTCTCTACTCCTTCTTTTTTTGCTGTACAACACAAAACAAAATACAAACAACAACAAGAACAACGAATATAATATACATATACACATATACACATATTTGGTGAAGGAACCGATCCGGAAAATAAAAGAAAAACATATTTCCCAGTCAACAGAGGCTCCACGCTCGATGACGGAGGACACATGAACAGCGCTAGGCAATGACATTCATGGGGCTCCGAATAAAAGTGGAGAATGGAGAATTGGCGAACAGCGCTAGGCAATGACATTCGTAGGGCTCTAGACTCGAAGGTGGAGGACACATGAACAGCGCTAGGCAATGACATTCGTGGGCTCCGAAAAAAGTGGAGAATGAAGGATTGCACTAGAGGGTCTACAGTTAGGCAATCATGAAGCATAGCTCCAAACTCGAAGGTGGAGAACACATGAACAGCGTTAGGCAATGACATTCATGGGGCTCCGAATAAAAGTGGAGAATGGAGAATTGGCGAACAACGCTGGGCAATGACATTCGCGGGGCTCCAGACTCGAAGGTGGAGGACACATGAACAGCGCTAGGCAATGACATTCATCGGGCTCCGAAAAAAGTGGAGAATGGAGGATTGCACTTGAGGGTCCACACTTAGGCAATCATGAAGCATAGCTCCAAACTCAAAGGTGGAGGGTGCATGAACAGCGCTAGGCAATGACATTCATGGGGCTCCGGAAAAAAAAGGGAGAATGGAGGATTGCACTAGAGGGTCCACACTTAGGCAATCATGAAGCATAGCTCCAAACTCAAAGGTGGAGGGTGCATGAATAGTGCTAGGCAATGACATTCATGGGACTCCGAAAAAAAAGGGGAATGGAGGATTGCACTTGAGGGTCCACACTTAGGCAATCATGAAGCATAGCTCCAAACTCGAAGGTGGACGACACATGAACAATGCTAGGCAATGACATTCATGGGGCTCCGAAAAAAGTGGAGAATGGAGAATTGGCGAACAGCGCTAGGCAATGACATTCGCGGGGCTCCATACTCGAAGGTGGAGGACACATGAACAGCGCTAGGAAATGACATTCATGGGGCTCCGAAAAAAGTGGAGATTGGAGGATTGCACTTGAGGGTCCACACTTAGGCAATCATGAAGCATAGCTCCAAACTCGAAGGTGGAGGACACATGAACAGCGCTAGGCAATGACATTCATGGGGCTCCGAATAAAAATGGAGAATGGAGGATTGCACTTGAGGGTCAACACTTAGGCAATCATGAAGCATAGCTCCAAACTCGAAGGTGGAGAACACATGAACAGCGCTAGGCAATGAAATTCATGGGGCTCCGAAAAAAGTGGAGAATGGAGAATTGGCGAACAGCGCTAGGCAATGACATTCGCGGGGCTCCAGACTCGAAGGTGGAGGACACATGAACAGCGCTAGGCAATGACATTCATGGGGCTCCGAAAAAAGTGGAGAATGGAGGATTGCACTTGAGGGTCCACACTTAGGCAATCATGAAGCATAGCTCCAAACTCGAAGGTGGAGGACACATGAACAGCGCTAGGCAATGACATTCATGGGGCTCTGAAAAAAGTGGTTTGTTGGCAAGACCGAACGGTCCACCGGGTTTTCCCACCTAAAGGCAAACATGCTTTTTGCAAAGAAAAATAAATCATTCGCGAGAGCACCATATCTTAGAGAAACAATATACTTGTGCTAAGGGTAATCTTTCTTGTAACCGAGAATGAAGGGCAGGATGTCAACTTTTAGCTTTTAAATGAACATGTAGGGGAAACATCGGGCTAAGCTGAAAATAAATCACTCATAGTGTATAAAACTCACACAGGCAAGTGTTTTATCCTATTCCCAAACCATAACTGCACCCTGACTTTATTTTGCACACGACTTCCTATCGAATCAAAGATCAAACGTACGATCATGGACCAATAGGATTTTCTCGAGGGTAGTAGTGTTTTTGGAGAGGAAACTGGATGTTTCGGTCTTTTCCTCTTTGTTCATGTGGGGTGGGATATCGCCAGTCGAGAATGATTTTGAGTGGCAATCTGAAAGGAAGAATCACCAAAAATGGGTTTTCCTTTGCCGGCAGTCACCTACCTTGCCGAAAATTTATCTGGCTTGAAGAATTCCTGTCCTCTTTCTTTCATTGATCGAGAATTGCTTCTTTTCCCTTTTCACTTCCTTTCGATCTTTGATCGGGAATCCTTCCTTTTCTTTCTTTTGTTCTTTTCTTTATTTTTATCTTATCTTTTTCTTTCTTTCCATTTCTTCCTTTTCTTTCTTTTCACTTCTCCTTCCCCATCCCTTTCTTTGGGAAATCGGGTTTTAGCATTCTATTCGCTCTCCCTTGAGGAGATTCCGCTGTCCTTCGCTTCGGGGAAGGAATGAGGATTCTTTTTTACAGGCCAAGGTTCAAAAAGTCTAAGGTTGTGTTTCAATGGGGCCTTTTATCGTGGGAACCCAATCTTAATATCTAGGGCGAAACAAATTTGGGTGTCAAGGTGTCGGTTTCGGGCCGAACTCCCCTATTATTCCATAAGGCACGCTTGACAATGATGATTTGAAAACAACGTGCAAAATTAGTCATGGTTACAGCCAGGTGGGCACTCAAGCATCCTGTTTATGGCATTGTGATACTACGGTTGGGAATTTACACAAACAGACCCAACGTTTCCAAGTTATGTTCTTTCATCAGTTTAATGAATTCATCCATTCTTATCTCGGTTATTCCGGAAAATAAACTCTTAGCGTCAGTCCCTTGTTTCCAGAAGATACGTTTTCTCTTTACGAATGATTTATACTTCTTAACTATAACATGTCGACCTTCGCGGTTTTTCTTTCTTTTTCCTTTTTGTTTCATTTTTATATATTCACAAAATTATACACCTATGGTCCTCTATGAAGAAATTTTCTTTGTATATCTACACTCTTGTACATAACAAACTCTTTCTCTATATGTATTGGAACTCTCTCTCTTCACATCACACGGTCAAACCCTATTTACATTCAAAGATCTTTTTCATTTTTCTCCAACGCACACTTATGGTTCATACAAAAGTTTTTTTTATATATACTCGTTCACACACACAAGAATCCCTCTATACGTATTTTTTATAAAAACCCTTCTATGCACATTTTCCTTTTTCTTTATATACGCAGACATTTTATTCACTACACTTCTCTCTTTTTTATCATGATTTTGGTTCATTTTATTTTTAGGAAAACGTTCCTAAATGAAAAATTCTACGCGATTCCAGAATTTCTACAAACACTATTGACAACAACGAAACAAGTACTGACGTAACAACTCAAATGATATGTATGTACAAAACAAAAGTCAGTAAAAAAAAAACAAACGTTAGTCCCTCAGTTAAACAAAAGATAGCATACAAATGATAAATGATGGAACATACAAATTTGGGGATCCCACGGTCATGTGGCTCTGCATGCCACCAGACCCTTGGGTCATGGTAACAAAAAGTGGGGTGGTCGACAAAAGCAGGGCTTTTGCTCCTACGTATCCTCAATTTGTGATGAGGAACTCAGACCTACGTAGTTCTTGATAACTGTGAGACTAAAAATAGTCTCGGTGTTTTCTTCACCAAAATGCGAACATGCTTTAGTAAAGAGACAAAACTTCCAACTGGTCAGAGCAACATATGCTTTTTGTATGAAAAACAATGTGTCTATTGGGGAAGGAGAGTATGCTAATGAAATTTTCTCATAACCGTAAATGAGATTTTGGATGTTAGCATTTCGTTTCTAAACGACCATTTAGAGGAAACACTGGGTCCAACAAAGATAGGAGAAAATCACTCAAAGTGTATCAATCTCACACAGGTAAGTGTTTTATCCTAATTCCGAACCATAGATATGTCATGACTTGATTTTGCAAATCATTTCCTATAAAATCAAAGATTACATGCGTGATCATGGATCAATAGGACTTATTTTGGGAATGGATTTTAGGTGGGGAATTTGGCTTTGAGTGTTTTTGCCTTTTCCTTTTCTGTTTTTGTTTAGTGCGTGGCGAGAAAGTCGCTAGCGCACAGGATTTTGTTGGCAATCAAAGGGAGAGGACCACTTTAGGTCGTGGTTTCCTTTTTCTTGGTGACAATTCTGTACTATTCAGATATTGTCTGGTCCAGAGACCTTTCTGGATGTTTCTTCTATTTTCTTCCGATCCTTGATCGGGAATTTTCTTTCCTTTTTTGCTTTCTCCCACTCTTTGATTGGGAATTTTTCTTTTTTTTTTTCTTTGTGTCTTCTCCCTTTCTTGTATTGGGAATTTTCCTTCTCTTTGTGTTTTCTTCCGAGGGCAAGGATTGACATTCTAACCCCGGGTCAAGTGTAGATGCAATTGGCTTTGATGTTTTGATGATGATCATGATGATGTGTTGCAATTGATGCAAATGGGCTTTTCAAGATTAAAATTCAAGACAATACTTCAAGATTACAAGGCACAACATCAAGATGATCACTAGAATATTAGGAAGGGAATTCCTAATTGAATTAGCAAAGGTTTGGCCAAGTGATTTAAAATAAAAAGTGTTTTTCAAAGGTTTTACTCTCTGGTAATCGATTACCAGAGGATGTAATCGATTACCAGTGGCCAAATACGTTTTATAACAGCTATAAAAATTTGAATTCGAAATTTTAGACTGTGTAATCGATTACACAATTTTGGTAATCGATTACCAGCAGTTAGTAAACGTTTTAATTCAAATTTTAAAAGCTGTAATCGATTACACAATTACTGTAATCGATTACCAGACAGGAATTTCAGAAAAATAATTTCAAGAGTCACAACTTTTCAAAGGCTTTACTCATGACCACCAATGGTTTATATATATGTGACTTAAACACGAAATTGCTCAGAGATTTTTTTTGTACAACAAAGTGTTTATCCTCTCAAAGAGCAAATTCATTTTATCCTCTTAAGAATTCCTTGGCCAACTTGATTGCAATTCTTTAAGGAATTATTTGAGTGCTCAATCTGTAAAATCCATCTCTTTCAAGAGAGATTTGTTCCTCTTCTACTTCTCATTCTCTAAGGGATTAAGAGACTGTGAGTCTCTTGTTGTAAAGGATCTCTAAACACAAAGGAAGGATTGTCCTTGTGTGTTTAGAACTTGTAAAAGGAATTTACAAGTTAGTGGAACTCTCAAGCGGGTTGCTTGGGGACTGGACGTAGGCACAAGGGTGTGGCCGAACCAGTATAAAACTGAGTTTGCATTTTCTCTTCCCTTAATCTCTTTTATTTATTATTGCTTTATATTCATATTCAAGTTGCTTCGTTTGAATTAATATTTAAGAAGATTGTCATTAAGGGAATTCATAACTTGAGTAAAAAGTGAAATAGATTTTTAATTAGGGGAAACAGTTTGGAATATCTTAATTCAACCCCCCCTTCTTAAGATATCTGAGGCCACTTGTCTAACAAGTGGTATCAGAGCTTCATTCTTGTACAAAGTTTAGAAGCTTCAAGAAAAAGATGGCCTCAGCAAATTCCTTATTTCCAGAAGGGAATTCTATCAATAGACCTCCAATCTTTAATGGAGAGGGTTACCACTACTGGAAAACCCGAATGCAAATTTTTATCGAGGCAATAGATCTAAATATCTGGGAAGCCATAGAAATAGGGCCTTATATACCCACCACAGTAGAAAGAGTTTCAATAGATGGTAGTTCATCAAGTGAAAGCATAACCATAGAAAAACCTAGAGATAGATGGTCTGAAGAGGATAGAAAACGAGTACAATACAACCTAAAAGCCAAAAACATAATAACATCTGCCCTAGGAATGGATGAATATTTCAGAGTTTCAAATTGCAAGAGTGCTAAGGAAATGTGGGACACTCTTCGATTAACACATGAAGGAACTACAGATGTTAAAAGATCTAGGATAAATGCACTAACTCATGAGTATGAATTATTTAGAATGAATACAAATGAAAATATTCAGAGTATGCAAAAGAGATTTACACATATAGTAAATCATCTAGCAGCCTTAGGCAAAGAATTTCAAAATGAAGATCTTATAAACAAGGTGCTAAGATGTTTAAGTAGAGAATGGCAACCCAAAGTAACGGCTATTTCTGAATCAAGAGATTTGTCTAACATGTCTCTTGCCACTTTATTTGGTAAGTTGCAGGAACACGAGATGGAACTATTGAGATTGCACCAAAATGAAGAAAATGACAAGAAAAAGAAAGAAATTGCTCTTAAAGCATCATCCTCAATTCAAGAAGAAAGTGATCAGGATAATGATGCAGATGATGATGATGATCTAAGTTTCTTTGTAAAAAGGTTCAACAAATTTCTTAAAGTAAGAGGAAATCAGAGGCGACCAAATTTTAAATCAAAGAGAAGGACAGAAAATTCATCCTCTACTCTAAAATGCTTTGAATGCAATCAACCTGGACATCTGAGGGTTGATTGTCCCATCTTCAAGAAAAAGATGGAAAAATCTGAAAAGAAAAATCATAGTGAGAAGAAACTAAAGAAAGCATACATCACATGGGATGAAAATGATATATTGTCAACAAAGAATATGCTAGATGACATTGCAGATTCTTTAGAACATATGAACATTCATGAACAAGATTCCAAAGGAAATGACAAAGGAAACAATGAAGATCCTCCAGAAGAAGGCAAATCCAATGATGTACTCCCAAGAGAATGGAAAACTTCAAGAGATCATCCCCTCGACAATATTATTGGTGATATCTCAAAAGGGGTAACAACTAGACATTCTCTTAAAGATTTATGCAATAATATGGCTTTTGTATCTATGATTGAACCTAAAAATATAAAAGAAGCCATAGTAGATGATAATTGGATCATTGCCATGCAAGAAGAACTAAACCAATTTGAAAGAAACAATGTATGGAAATTAGTAGAAAAACCTGAAAATTATCCTGTTATTGGAACAAAATGGGTTTTTAGAAATAAATTAGATGAACATGGTATAATTATTAGAAATAAAGCCAGGTTAGTAGCAAAAGGGTATAATCAAGAAGAGGGGATAGACTATGAAGAAACATATGCTCCTGTTGCAAGATTAGAAGCCATTAGAATGCTTTTGGCATATGCATCCATAATGAACTTTAAACTTTATCAAATGGATGTTAAGAGTGCCTTTTTAAATGGCTTAATTCAAGAAGAGGTATATGTTGAACAACCCCCTGGTTTTGAAATTTCTGATAAACCAAACCATGTTTATAAATTACAAAAGGCTCTTTATGGTTTGAAACAAGCCCCTAGGGCATGGTATGAACGATTAAGTAGTTTTCTTCTTGAAAAAGAATTCTCCAGAGGTAAAGTGGATACCACATTATTCATAAAGAGAAGGCATAATGATATTTTGTTGGTTCAAATATATGTTGATGATATAATTTTTGGATCCACTAATGATTCATTGTGCAAGGAGTTTTCCCTTGATATGCAAAGTGAATTTGAAATGTCAATGATGGGAGAACTAAAGTACTTTCTGGGATTACAAATCAAGCAAACTCAAGAAGGTATATTCATCAATCAATCCAAATACTGCAAGGAATTGATCAAAAGATTTGGGATGGATAGTGCAAAACACATGTCTACACCGATGAGCACTAATTGTTACTTAGATAAAGATGAATCTGGTCAGTCTATAGACATAAAACAATATCGAGGTATGATCGGATCTCTTCTTTATTTATCTGCTAGTAGACCTGATATTATGTTTAGTGTATGCATGTGTGCTAGGTTTCAATCCAACCCCAAACAATCACATCTAAGTGCAGTAAAGAGAATCATGAGATATCTATTAGGAACAATCAATTTAGGATTATGGTATCCTAAGAATTCAACATGTAACTTAATAGGATATTCTGATTCTGATTTTGCCGGGTCTAAAACTGATAGAAAAAGTACAAGTGGAACTTGTCAATTTATTGGATCGGCTCTTGTCTCATGGCATAGTAAGAAACAAAACAGTGTTGCTTTATCTACTGCTGAAGCGGAGTATATCTCTGCCGGTAGTTGTTGTGCACAAATTTTATGGATGAAGCAACAATTATCTGACTATGGCATCATTCTTGATCGCATACCTATTAAGTGTGATAATACTAGTGCCATAAATCTATCCAAAAACCCAGTTCAACATTCAAGAACTAAACATATAGAGATTAGACACCACTTTCTTAGAGATCATGTCTTAAAGGGAGATTGTGTATTAGAATTTGTTGATACTAAGAATCAACTTGCTGATATTTTCACTAAACCTCTCCCCAAGGAAGTGTTTTTCTCTATTAGAAGAGAATTAGGTCTCTTAGATGTAAGAGATTTAGAAAAATAGGAATTGATTGGTTGATTGATTAGTTGATTGATTGGTTGATTTACTTTTTACCTTTTGATTGTAGATTATTTTGTTTGATCTTGTTTGAATTCTTGTTTTTATGATAGAATTTATGATTTCTTGTGTATATAGTAATTGAATGATTGAATTTAGTGTATTAGTAGTGAAAATTAGTCATATAAGATGTATTTGAGCATAAATATAGATATTCTCTTAGAAACTAGCCTAGGATAGGCTCTGGTAATCGATTACCACTCAATGTAATCGATTACACTTGAACAGGCAGCCTGTAATCGATTACAACATCCTGTAATCGATTACCAGAAGGCTTATTGGGCCTGTAATCGATTACCAATACCTGTAATCGATTACAATGCGTCATCTTCTATAAATACTCACGAAATCGGAGCTCGTGCGCAGCCAAAGCTTCCTCCACGTTTTCCTCCATACCTAGAACTTCAAACCTTCGATTCTCACTCGATTCTTCACCAAATCACGTCCCGTAAAGCCCAATCTTCCTCTTTTTCACTCCTCTTTCACTTCCACCGATCAAAATCCAGAAAAACTTCATCAAATGGCAGAGCCATCAAAGAAGAGAAAGGGATCATCTTCCACCGCCACCGCTGCTGCCCATCGCCGTCACGGCCCATCCGGAGCACCCACAGCACCTATTCCTCCTTCTTTGTCATCTCCAAGATCATCAACACTGTTTTCATCCGATGATCAACGTCTACGGTACCTTTCTCAGTTTTCTTCTAGAATAATCTTAGACCCTAAGTACCTAGACGTAGAGTTCTTTAATGATGAACTGCAATTTAAAAATTCAGGATGGTATTATTATGTCTGAGGTGCATGGTACTTCTATGGTCATTGATCAGTCACTTTTCTTTTCTTTGACTCATTTACCCAGTCAAGGTGCACCTTTTGAGGGCACCATTGTTGATGACTGGAAATTCGATTATTCGAGTCATGATGCTCGTCGCATGGTCTGCAATGATCAAGCTGACATGACCGGTAGATTGTTGGCCGGGTCATTAACTTTTGATAATCGCATCATGCATTATATCATTGTTAGAATTTTGCTTCCTCGGTCTTCAAATTTAGCACAAGCCTCTGAGGAGGATTTGATTCTTATGTGGGCTTTTCTAACCGGTCGTCAGATCGACTGGGCCCATTTGGTTCGGTACCGAATGCATAAGGCATTACGGGCCAATGCACCTCTTCCTTATCCACATTTGATTACTCTGTTTTTGCGTCATTTTCAAATTCCGCTTGATGATGAACCCTTTGTTCAAGTCAAGCGTTCCTTTGCAATTGGTGCTGGAGCAGTGACCTCCTTTGGGTATCGTAAAGATCGGAATGGACAATGGCTGAAGAAGGATGCACTCCCTCCTCAAGATGAACGTACTCCTTCACCTCCTCCTCAACGTGAGGATTCCGCACTCATGAATGAAGTCCTCTCCGAATTACGAGGTCTTCGTTCGTATGTTGGTGACCGCTTCGACTCGTTAGATTCACGCTTTGCCGGTATGGACATTCGTCTTACACAGCTTGAAGAGGATGTCGGATACATTCGTCAGAGTTTCGATCTTCCACCACCACCTCCGTCTTCTTAGATTTTAGGTTATGATTATTTATCTTTTATAAGCCGTGTATTTTGGCTTTTAGTTTCTTAGAATTTACATTATTATGCTAAGTACTTTGCTTATTTATCTTGTGGATTTTAAACTTCAGTCTTGGATGTTTTGTGGTTGTTGACATTTTCAGTTATTTGGATTCTGGTTTGATTATTTCTTGTTTGTGAGTTTGGCTTATTGTATTTAATACTCTGATGCTTATATCTTGCTACTCAATTGTTATAACTGTGTTGATTTCCGAGTTCTTTGGCTTTTTGATGTTGCCAAAGGGGGAGAAAAAGGTTGTAGCAAAAGCTTAAGAAAAAGCTTAACAAACTTAGAAATCAAGTGATCATGTATTCCGAAATATAGGGGGAGAAAACGGATGCACATTTTATCTATATACAATTGTTTGTTGCTTGCTTGAATCTTGATTTCAGGTATTGTATTGTCATCATCAAAAAGGGGGAGATTGTAGATGCAATTGGCTTTGATGTTTTGATGATGATCATGATGATGTGTTGCAATTGATGCAAATGGGCTTTTCAAGATTAAAATTCAAGACAATACTTCAAGATTACAAGGCACAACATCAAGATGATCACTAGAATATTAGGAAGGGAATTCCTAATTGAATTAGCAAAGGTTTGGCCAAGTGATTTAAAATAAAAAGTGTTTTTCAAAGGTTTTACTCTCTGGTAATCGATTACCAGAGGATGTAATCGATTACCAGTGGCCAAATACGTTTTATAACAGCTATAAAAATTTGAATTCGAAATTTTAGACTGTGTAATCGATTACACAATTTTGGTAATCGATTACCAGCAGTTAGTAAACGTTTTAATTCAAATTTTAAAAGTTGTAATCGATTACACAATTACTGTAATCGATTACCAGACAGGAATTTCAGAAAAATAATTTCAAGAGTCACAACTTTTCAAAGGCTTTACTCATGACCACCAATGGTCTATATATATGTGACTTAAACACGAAATTGCTCAGAGATTTTTTTTGTACAACAAAGTGTTTATCCTCTCAAAGAGCAAATTCATTTTATCCTCTTAAGAATTCCTTGGCCAACTTGATTGCAATTCTTTAAGGAATTATTTGAGTGCTCAATCTGTAAAATCCATCTCTTTCAAGAGAGATTTGTTCCTCTTCTACTTCTCATTCTCTAAGGGATTAAGAGACTGTGAGTCTCTTGTTGTAAAGGATCTCTAAACACAAAGGAAGGATTGTCCTTGTGTGTTTAGAACTTGTAAAAGGAATTTACAAGTTAGTGGAACTCTCAAGCGGGTTGCTTGGGGACTGGACGTAGGCACAAGGGTGTGGCCGAACCAGTATAAAACTGAGTTTGCATTTTCTCTTCCCTTAATCTCTTTTATTTATTATTGCTTTATATTCATATTCAAGTTGCTTCGTTTGAATTAATATTTAAGAAGATTGTCATTAAGGGAATTCATAACTTGAGTAAAAAGTGAAATAGATTTTTAATTAGGGGAAACAGTTTGGAATATCTTAATTCAACCCCCCCTTCTTAAGATATCTGAGGCCACTTGTCTAACATCAAGGTTTATGATAAGTTGGGATTTTGGCTCAAGGCTTGTAGAACGGCTGGTCACGATATATGTCAGGGTTTGGCCAGCGGTTCGGGGATAAAGGGGACGTCCCACATTATTTCCATGATACACATGCAACAAAGATGATTAGGAAATTTTATGCAAAACTGGTCATGCATGCACCCATGTGGACACTCAAGCATCAAGTTTTTATGGTCATGTGACACTAGGGCTCAGGATTCATTTTCCCTATTTTAAGTCAACCCAGTATTTCCAAAATATGTTCTTCTATCAATTTGTGCATTCATCCGAGTCTATCTTGGGTGTTCGAAAAACTTTTCACAGCATTTACCCTTCAAATGTGTACACACATTTTTTTCAAAAACTGGTTAAGATCAGTAAAATCTTTCAAAGAAAAGTTGGAAATTATCTCTTTTCACAAGCATGTTGTTTTTTAGCTAGACAACTTTTATTACTATTTTTTATTTTCTATATTTTTCTTCCATCTTATTCTTTTCTTGCTCGCTCTCTTTTTGCTCCTTTTTTTCCATGAGATATTTTGCTACCTAAACATACGTATATTTTTGTGAGGTATTTTGCTATATACATGCGTGTCCAAGGTATCTTGCTACCTAAACATACATATATATGTTTTGTGAGATATTTTTGCTATATACATGCATATCCAAGGTATCTTGCTACCTAAACATACATATATATATTTTGTGAAGTATTTTTCCTACATACATGCATATCCAAGGTATCTTTCTACCTAAACATACATATATATTTTGTGAGGTATGACTACCTTCCGAGCTTGTGCTTGTTTTATTTAAATTCCTAGGATCATGAGCAACTAGGTGTGTCTTGCTATGACTTGAGAAACAAAGGTGATCAAATAACAAGCAGAGATTTAAAAGGTACTAGGTTGCCTCCTAGTAGCGCTTCTTTAACGTCTTGAGCTGGACGCCTGATGGCTTGTTGGTCACGAACCTAGTACTTTGCTTACTTTTGGCTTTGGACTTGGTCGCCTATTGGTCGGCCATGGGTCGTAAGCAACGCTCTAACCTTTTTGTGGATGAGCTGAGGTGAACTCTAGAGGTGATGGCGGTACGTCTGTTGCCCGCTGCCGGCCATCCCCAGGCTGTTGTGGTGTTTCACCCTGCGCCTGCCTGGGGACGCAGTACTTCTTGATGAAAGCTCGATTAGTAGGGGGCCTGATGACCTTGCTGGGGGCGACAGGCACTCCATAGAACTGACAGAGGCCTGTAATTAGAGCTTGGCAACTCCAAGACCCTGTTGGACTTCATCGGGTCCACTGGGTAACTTGCAGGCGCGATCCCTGCAAACAATAGATGACATCAGAAATCAGTTGAGCGATGTGCATACTTACCTATGTCCTGATGACGTGACCTAGCCGGGGGGAACGGGCACCCTGTAGGACTGACAGAGGCCCGTAACCAGAGCTGGAAACCCCAGGGCCCTGTTGGACTTCTCCGGGTCCACTGGGCGTCTTGTGGGCGCGATCCCTACAAATAATAGATGACATCAGAAATCAATTGAGCCATGTTGTCGCAACGTGCCCTTTTGCAGGCGAGCGAAGGCGAGGCTCACGGGTGCGCTTTCCAAAGGAGGAAAGATGCGTGGAGTCGCCACCAACGTTTATTTGTGGAAAACGTCGGGAAAACCGAAGGAAACCGGTTAAAATGAAAAATTCTAAGTTCGGGAGTTGTATTTACGCTTGAGGAAGGTATTAGCACCTCTCACGTTTGTCTCAAAGGACAACAGCCTATTTTTTAGAATTGTGGAAATTGTGTTACCTTAACTTTATTTCCTTTTATTTTTTGAGGTTGACAAAAGCGGGGCTCTTGCTCCTACGTACCCTCCATCGAAGAGGAAATCAGACCTACGTAGTTCTTTCTTATGCGTGAATCAAGTGATTCTTTTTACTTGAAGGGTGATCATTTTAAGGCGTTGGACCTTAAAAAATGATCCATTTTACTTAGTAAGAAACTGAAATGATAAACTTTCAAAAACCTATTTTTGTGGACGAGCTTGACTAGGCGAGTTTGATTTTAGCCTTAATTTCACTTTAGTTATTAGTCAATTCAATTAAGAATGAGAAATCCCAAAGAGAAAACGTTCGATTGATTTTTCGCTTTACTTTACTAAAAGGTATTTTTTGATTATTATATTATTATTTTACCTCTTTTTTGATTTCCAACGTGGTTACGGCACGACCGAACGGTCGGAATTCATTTTAACCGAAATTAACGGATGATACAATTCAAACGATCGGTGGAAATTTATTTTATTTTTAGATTAAGCGAGAAATGACTTAAATAAATGGCTTAAGCACGTCAAAAAGGGTTATAAAAAGCAAATGAAAACGAGAATAAAAATACATGAAACAAAATGTGAACCACCACGGGTACATAGAATGAATTGAAAAGCTCGGTTTGAGGTACTTACCTGTTGAAGACTGAAGAAAACGAAGAACGAACGATGAATCTTGAAGAACGGTCGAGAATCTTCGCGTAATTACTCACGGAAACGTTACGGAAGCGCCTCGGCTTGGATTTTCTTCACGGAAATAATTTTCCTCAGAAATTTCGAGAGAGAGAGAAGTGCAGAGAAGGCTAAACCCTTTTCTTCTTCACTCCTCCCCCTATTTATAGCAAAATAGGGGAGGAGCTTGCCACCCAGCTCGCCCAGGCGAGCTCAGCTCGCCCAGGCGAGCTCAGCTCGCCCAAGCGAGCAAGGTTGCTTCCTCCAGAAGCAACAACCTTCTGGAGGAAGGATCTGGAAGGCCCATGTGGGCCAGATTGCTATTTGTACCCCCATTTTTACTAAATGCACCCCATTCTATTTTTTGGTAATTCTTTTTCCGTAACGTTATGAAACTTTACGAATTTCGTAACGATACTTATTTCCCTTCCGCAAGGTTACGAATCCTTACGGATTATGTATTTACTCTTTTTTTAGCTTTCGAAGAAGTTACGGAAACTCACGGATTGCGCAAAACACCTCTTTTCGATTTCTGTCACATTACGGAATTTTAAAGAATCGCGTAAGCCTGCTTCCTTTTGATTCTCGGCACGTCTCGGGACTTCACATATTGTGCAACAAAGGGCGCCAAGTATCTCGAAGCGGCCAATCAAAGGTTGTATATCATCAAATAATAATCCCCGGACGAAATTAGGGTATGACAGTTGCCCCTCTTTACTTACCTCTCATCAGAGATAAAAGGATAGCAAAGATAGGACACTGATTTCGTCCGTCCTGCCCTTTCCATGATGACGACTCTCGTCTCTACTCCTTCTTCTTTTCTTCTGCACAAAACAAAATACAAACAACAACAAGAACAACGAATATAATATACATATACACATATACACATATTTGGCAAAGGAACCGAACCGGAAAACAACAGAAGAACGTGTTTCCCAGTCATCAGAGGCTTCGCGCTTGATAATGGAGGACACATGAACAGCGCTAGGCAATGACATTCATGGGGCTCCGAAAAAAGGTGGAGAATGGAGGATTGCCTTGAGGGTCCGCACTTAGGCAATCATGAAACACAGCTCCAAACTCGAAAGTGGAGGATACATGAACGAAAACGCAATTCATGGAGCTCCAAAAAAGGGGGAGAATGGAGGATTGCCTTGAGGGTCCGCACTTAGGCAATCATGAAACACAGCTCCAAACTCGAAAGTGGAGGACACATGAACAGCGCTAGGGAATAACATTCATGGGGCTCCGAAAAAGGGTGAGAATGGAGGATTGAGGGTCCGCACTTAGGCAATCATGAAACACAGCTCCAAACTCGAAAGTGGAGGACACATGAACAACCCTAGGCAATAACATTCATGGTGCTCCGAAAAAGGGTTAGAATGGAGGATTGCCTTGAGGGTCCGCACTTAGGCAATCATAAAACACAGCTCCAAACTCGAAAGTGGGAGGACACATGAACAGCGCTAGGCCATAACATTCATGGAGCTCCGAAAACGGGTGAGAATGGAGGATTGCCTTTGAGGGTCCGCACTTAGGCAATCATAAAACACAGCTCCAAACTCGAAAGTGGAGGACACATGAACAGCGCTAGGCCATAACATTCATGGAGCTCCGAAAACGGGTGAGAATGGAGGATTGCCTTGAGGGTCCGCACTAAGGCAATCATGAAACACAGCTCCAAACACGAACATGCAGGACACATGAACAGCACTAGGCAATAACATTCATGGGGCTCCGAAAAAGGGTGAGAATGGAGGATTGCCTTGAGGGTCTGCACTTAGGCAATCATGAAACACAGCTCCAAACTCGAAAGTGGAGGACACATGAGCAGCGCTAGGCAATAACATTCATGGGGCTCCGAAAAAGGGTGAGAATGGAGGATTGCCTTGAGGGTCCGCACTTAGGCAATCATGAAACACAGCTCCAAACTCGAAAGTGGAGGCCACATGAACAGCCCTAGGCAATAACATTCATGGGGCTCCGAAAAAGGGGGGGGAGAATGGAGGATTGCCTTGAGGGTCCGCACTTAGGCAATCATGAAACACAGCTCCAAACTCGAAAGTGGAGGACACATGAACAGCCCTAGGCAATAACATTCATGGGGCTCCGAAAAAGGGTGAGAATGGAGGATTGCCATGAGGGTCCGCACTTAGGCAATCATGAAACACAGCTCCAAACTCGAAAGTGGAGGACACATGAACAGCGCTAGGCAATAACATTCACGGGGCTCCGAAAAAGGGTGAGAATGGAGGATTGCCTTGAGGGTCCGCACTTAGGCAATCATGAAACACAGCTCCAAACTCGAAAATGCAGGACACATGAACAACGCTAGGCAATAACATTCATGGGGCTCCAAAAAAGGGTGAGAATGGAGGATTGCCTTGACGGTCCGCACTTAGGCAATCATGAAACACAGCTCCAAACTCGAAAGTGGAGGCCACATGAACAGCCCTAGGCAATAACATTCATGGGGCTCCGAAAAAGGGTGGGAGAATAGAGGATTGCCTTGAGGGTCCGCACTTAGGCAATCATGAAACACAGCTCCAAACTCGAAAGTGGAGGACACATGAACAGCGCTAGGCAATAACATTCATGGGGCTCCGAAAAAGGGTGAGAATGAAGGATTGCCTTGAGGGTCCGCACTTAGGCAATCATGAAACACAGCTCCAAACTCAAAAATGCAGGACACATGAACAGCGCTAGGCAATAACATTCATGGGGCTCCGAAAAAGGGTGAGAATGGAGGATTGCCTTGAGGGTCCTGTCATACCCTAATTTCGTCCAGGGACCTTTGCTTCATGACATGCGACCTTTCTTTGGTCCTTGTGAGATGCTTGGCACCCATCATTAGGCAATTTGTGAAATTCCAGGACATGCCGGAAAACCAAAAAAATATATTGATGCACAATCCGTAAGTTTCCGTGACACACCAGAAATCAAATGGAAGCATCGTTGCTTAATTAAGTGAGGTTCCGTAACATTCCGTAAGTCAAAAAGGGGATGATTATGTAATCCGCAAGGTTCCGTAACATTACGGAAAGAAAACAAGTATCGTTACGAAATTCGTAAGTTTCCGTAACTTTACGAAAAAAGAATCACCAAAAAAAAGCAGAGGGGGTGTACTTAGTAAAAATGGGGGTGCAAATAGCACCCAGGCCCACTTGGGCCCTCCAGAATATTCCTCCAGAAGGCTGTTGCTTCTGGAGGAAGCAACCTGGCTCGCCTGGGCGAGCTGGGCGGCAAGCACCTTCCCTATTTTGCTATAAATAGGGGAGGAAGTGAAGAAGAAAAAGGGTTCAGCCCCTTAGGCACTTCTCTCTCTTTCGAATTTGCTTGGAAAAATTGTTTCCGTGAAGAAAATCTAAGCCGAGGCGCTCCCGAAACGTTTCCGTAACGTTTTTCGTGAAGAATTTCGCAAAGGTTTCCACCGTTCTTCGACGTTCTTCATCGTTCTTCAATCTTCAACGGGTAAGTACCTTGAACCAAGCTTTTCGATTCATTCTATGTACCGACGGTGGTCCACATTGTGTTTTGTGTATTTTTATTCCCGTTTCATTTACTTTTTATACCCCCTGTTGACGTGCTTAAGCCATTTTACTTAAGTCATTTCTCGCTTAACTTAAAAATAAAATCAATTTCCACCGAACGTTTGAATTGTATTATCCGTTAACTTCGGTTAAAATGAATTCCGACCATTCGGTCGTGCCGTAACCACGTTGGAAATAAAAAAAGAGGTAAAAAAAATAATAATATAATAATCAAAAAAACATCCTTAGGTAAAATAAAGCGGAAAATCAATCGGACGTTTTCTCTTTGGGATTTCTCATTCTTAATCGAATTGACTAATAACTAAAGTGAAACTAAGGCTAAAATCAACTCGCCTAGTCAAGCTCGTCCATAAAAATAGGCTTTTGAAGTTTGTCATTTCAATTTCTCACTAAGTAAAATGGATCATTTTTAAGGTCCAACGCCTTAAAATGATCACCACTTAAGTAAAAAAGAATCACTTGATAAGAAAGAACTACGTAGGTCTTATTTCCTCATCGCAAATTGAGGAATACGTAGGAGCAAAGGGAAACACCCTTGTCGACCACAAAAAGACAAAAAATATAAAAAGGGTATAAAGGATATAAAGACATAAAAAGGGAACATAAAAATCAAAGTCATGTTTGCACATTCGAGTAAAGGCTGCCGTCCCTTGTGACGGACGTGTGGGGTGCTAATACCTTCCCCGTGCGTAAATACAACTCCCGAACCTTTTCACTTAAAAAGTTCGTAGATCGCGTCTTTTCCGGTTTTTCCGACGTTTTCCTCAAATAAACGTTGGTGGAGACTCCGCACGTATTCCTTTCGTGGAACACGCATCCCGCGAGTCACGCGTCGCCCTCCCGCCGAAGGGTAGGTTGCGACAGTTGGCGACTCCACTGGGGACTATTTTTAGAGAGGTAGGCCATTTAAATCTTGTGCAATGTTTTACCGTGACTTACCCCTTTGTTGGTTTCCCTTCATTATGTTCTTGTGTATATAAACTCTTTGTTGCTTTTAGTGCGTTTTAAAATGTATGCATGAAGTAAATATTTATTCATTTGATGCACACAAACACCAACACTCTTTGCACACACTGTGAGTGAAAAAGGGCCCTATACCCGGGTTCGTGGGAACATAAGGAGTGGAGGTGAATATGTGATCATGCTAGGTCTCCGACTTGCTTGATTACAGTGAACCCTCATCTAGAGCTTTTCTCTTTGAAAACTTATTGTTGCTAGTAGTCCCTACTGCTGCAATATGTTTTTCGAAGGGGATGATACCTCTAGAAACCATCAAGAGAGATATGACTACCTTGGGGATTATTGCTAAAAGCCTAGTTAGTTCTCTCCCTTATAGGTCCCTTAAATAGGGGCACGAAGCAAACACGCTGCGTGCCATTTATTCACACTGCCATGCATAAGTATCATATACCCTTTTGCTTATATTTGTTTGTGAATATTGTCCTACTATGTACATCCCCGTGTTGTGCCTTTCGCATATGCATCATGTGTGGGTTTCGTCTTTGATCCCCTCACTTTAGCAAACCGACGGAGGGTCCGTGTCGCCTTCTTAAAAACATACGTTGGGTGCCACGCTGCCCAAATGTTGTATACAAGAAGGAAACAATTTCTCGGGCTCCCGTATTCGTAAATTGCATCTGTGTCATATGCATTTCTTCATGCATTCATCCATTCCACCCATGATAGATGTCGGAGTTTTGATTCGCACTAGATTTTATTTCACTTTAGTAAAACATGGGATCGAGTCAAAAGCCTTCGCTTAAAAAGAGGTTCTATCAAGTCAAAATCAAGAGCTTAGAGGTCACTAGTTTACGAGAGTTGGGGCAGTTAATGGGTCAACTTCAACAGCAAGCCTTCTGCAAAGCCTACGGTAAGATTTGGGACCTAGCTATGGTAGAAGTCTCCATGGAACCGATTGCATCCCTTTCCTAGTATTATGACCAGCCCCTAAGGTGCTTCACATTCAAGGACTTCCAGCTAGTGTCGACTGTGAAAGAGTTTGAAGAAATCCTAGGATGCCCACTGGGAGGAAGGAAGCCATATCTTTTCTATAGGTTCTATCCTTCCACGACAAGAGTTGCCAAGGTAGTGAAAATCTCAGCACAAGAGTTGGACCGAGTAAAGCAAAACAGGAATGGGGTAGTCGGAGTACCAAGGAAGTATTTGGAGGAAAGGGCAAAGGCCTTGGAAAATCAAGGCAAATGGGCTTTCTTTTATTGACATCTTGGTGCTTTTGATCTTTGGAGTTGTCCTCTTTCCGAATATGGAAGGGTTAGTGGACCTAGCAGTGATTGACGCTTTCCTCGCCTTTCATCATGGCAAGGAAAGCCCGGTCGTCGCCATTTTGGCCATGTATGACACGTTCGACCGGGGAGGTGAAAAGAGTGGCGCAAGAATTGTTTGTTGTGCACTGGCTCTCTATGTGTGGCTGGTTTCACACCTTTTTCTCCAAGAAGGAAGGAAGAATTAGGATTCTATCTTCATACGAAGGATGTCCAAATGTTCCCTTGATGGAACAAGGGGTTGTATTAATTATAATCCCGTCCTCGCCATAAGACAGCTTGGCTACCCCATGAGTGAAGTGCCATCAGACGAAAGCATCACGCCTTTCATCGCACGGGGTTTCAGTGACCACAACGCGAGGGTACTCCAAGGAGTTCGCAAGGCATGGGATGCGGCGTGAAGAAAGGACAGAGAGCTTAGGGGAAGCAGTAATGGGATCATCGGCGGCTATCATAAGTGGCTGAGAGTCCGAACACAAGGATTGGATTGGCTCCCAAATCTAAAGACTGTGAGAGACGATGAGGTTAAAGCTTCGGAAGAAAGTGATGAGGTACAAGCCCTAAAGACAGAGCTTGAAAGAGCCCGAGTAGTCGAAGAGAAGTTCAAGTCCATAGCCATCAAAGTCTATGATGAACTAAGGGACGTCAATATGGCCACAGCTGAAGCCTTGGAACGAGGAACCAAGAAGGCCCGAAAGGAAGAACATGACCAAAGCAAAGTTTTGAGGGGCTTTATAGGGCAGCAATAGTGAGCTCAAGCTCCGAAGAGGTGAAAGGAATCATCACGGGTCAAAGGCATGATCTTGAAGGACGAGCTAAAGGCTTGCCTTAGGTCGAAAAGAAATTTGTCCCAACAGTTAAGCGAGACTGAAGGGAATATGTGGGCCATCATCGATGAGTGCAAAGAGAAGCTAAATCTAGTGGCGACTCACGAGCAAAGGCTAGAGGATGAGTACGCCAAGATATCAGCAGAAAGGGAAGCAAGGGAAAGGGTAATTAATTCATTGCACCAAGAGGCAACAATGTGGACGAACCAATTTGCTCTTACTTTGAACAGGAGTCAAGAACTTCCCCGATTGCTAGCCAAGGCCAAAGCAGTGGCGGACACCTACTCCGCCCCCGAGGAGATCCACAGACTTCTCAGCTATTGTCAGCATATGATAGACTTAATGGACCATATGATTGGAAACCGCTAGGAAGTTTGTATTGTCGCTCAGATGTTGACTAGTTATAACTTTTTGAATAAGATGAGTTTATCCCACGTTTTTACTCCAAAAATCAGTGCGAATCAAGTCACTCCCGCATTTTATCTCTAGCATGCATTGTATGTTGGTCTCGTCCTTTGTCATGGGAAGCCGGAAGGTCCATATCACCTTCTTAATTGTACACATAGGGCACTGCGCCCCCAAATGCGCAAGTAAGAAGAGATGATTTTCCGGGCTCTCGTGTCCGTAAAATGCATTCATATCATGCACCGTATAAAACATCTCTTCAGCATCATAATGAACATATCGTTCCCGCATTTGTCCGTTATCACATTCCCATTTTGCATGAGTCATTGCATCATCATATGCGTTCAACAAACTTTTTGATCTGCAAAATTGCATACCATTTGTTTTCATGTTTGCTCATCCTTGTGTTTTCCTCTACAAAACAAAAACAAAAAAGGGGAAGCGTGAAACTTCACACTACGTTCTTAGTTGCATATGTTAGGCACCATGAGCCAACCATGTTGGGATCATAAACCCATTTCTAAAAAAAGAAAAAAACACACAACAACAAAACAAAATAATTGAACATGGTACCTAATGCATGGTTAACTAGGAAATGGTGTTTCTTCGGGCATCTCAATTTCATAATTACATTTTCCGTGCATAAGCTTAAAGTATGCCCGAGTCATTCATCCCTATGAGATGTTGTTGAAGTATTGGCGATCAGAATTGCCATTCCTTGGATTATAGGGTTGAACCAAGCTCATGCTTTTACAAAAAGGTTCATCAAGTCAAGTTGAAATATGGAAGTAACCATCTTGCAAAATTGGGGCAAAAGATGAATCGAGTCACATCACTGCTTCGTCTACTGCCAAACATATTTAGGATTGTTGATGTCCTTGTTACTTCCAGTTTCACCTTGACAAAGATGTCATGGACCATGTTAAAAATCTAAATTGATTCAACCCCATATCCTGCGTAAAAATTCGCAATACTTCAACTGTACATCATTCGCATGCATCCATGCTTTTCTTTGGTTGCATTGCTCATTGCATTCTTTCCTTGAAAAATAAAATAAAATAAAATAAAATGAACTTAATCATTGTTATAAAAAAGAAAAGGACACGCTTTACGACGCCCTTACCGAACTCGTGCTAGAGCTAGAGTAATGGGTGAAGCAGAGGAGGTGCAAGAGAAGAGGAAGGCCGACATGGAGGCCATGAAAGAGCAAATGGCCACAATGATGGAGGCCATGATGAGCATGAAGAAGATAATGGAAGCCAATGCGGTTATAGTTGCCGCTACTAGCGCTGTCGCTAAGGTGAACCCGATGTCCCATTTGGCCTCAAGCAAATGAATCATCCAACCTCAAATATGGTAGGCAAAGATTTAGGAAGTACGGATGACCCCATGATATGCAAATTCAAAACAAGCACGCCTTCCCGCCATATGGCTTGCCTCCCAAACTATACACCACCCAATGTGGCGTACATTCGCAATGAGGATGTCAATAACTCCACTCCCATACTCATTAAGAGCCAACAACCTCAATCTGATCATGCACATATCTCTCAAACCATGGGGGAGACACATGAAATTCCCCACCACAATCTAGCTGACTTCGAGCCTTGGCTTGGATATGCCACTGAAGGGCAAGCAGTTGGTGGTATACCCTTTGAAAACACTTTGGAGGGCCCTCAGTTTCGCCCACAACCACAACCATTGCATTTTGCGGTGGGAAGAGCCCCTCCTGCTATGGCCGAAAAGGGAAAGGCGGATCATCTAGAGGAAAGGCTCAGGGCCATTGAAGGAGGTGAAGATTATTCCTTTGCTAATCTAGAAGAGTTGTTCCTAGTACCCAATATCATCACCCCTCCCAAGTTCAAGGTGCTGGACTTTGACAAGTACAAGGGGACTACTTGTCCCAAGAACCATCTAAAGATGTATTGTCAAAAGATGGGGGAATACGCAAAAGATGAGGAATTGCTGATACATTCCTTCCAAGAAAGTCTTACTGGGGTAGCTGTAACCTGGTACACTAACTTGGAATCTTCCCGAGTCCATTCTTGGAAGGACCTAATGGTTGCCTTTGTTAGGCAGTATTAGTACAATTTTGATATGGTTCTGGATAGGATGCAACTACAGAACATTTGCAAAAAGGGGGACGGATCTTTCAAAGAACACGCCCAAAAGGTGGAGGGATCTGGCGGCCCAAGTGGTACCCCCAATGATGGAAAGGGAGACGATGATCGTGATGATAGACACATTATCGATACTCTACTATGAAAAGATGGTGGGCTACGCACCCTCAAAGCTTTGCGGATTTGGTCTTCGCCAGTGAAAGGATCGAAGTGGATCTGAAAGGAGGCAAATTTAATCATCCTGCTTGGACGAATGAGAAAACTGGGGCAAATAAAGAGGGTGAGGATGAGGGAGAAACCCATGCTGTGACTGCCATCCCTGTACGGCCAAGTTTCCCACCAACCCAACAATGTCATTACTCAGCCAATAACAAACCTTCTCCTTACCTACCGCCCATTTATCCACAAAGGCCATCCCTAAATCAACCACAAAGTCTGTCTACTACACTTCCAATGACGAATACCACCTTTAGCACAAACCAAAAACACCAACCAAGAAATGAATTTTGCAGCGAGAAAGCCTGTAGAATTCACCCCAATTCCAGTGTCCTATGCTGACTTGCTCCCATATCTACTTGATAATTCAATGGTAGCCATAACCCTAGCCAAGGTTCATCAACCTCCATTTCTCCGAGAATACGACTCGAACGCAACGTGTGTTTGTCACGGAGAAGCCCCGGGGCGTTCCATTGAGCATTGTAGGGCTCTGAAGCGTAAGGTGCAAGGTCTAATTGATGCGGGCTGGCTGAAATTTGAGGAGAATTGCGTGTAAATCCTGACATTGACAAGAGATGCCACACATGGGGCAATTTTGAAAGCTGTTGTTAGATGTCTCTAATGACTCACCAGGATTTTCAACTTTCACCGGAATTGGGTGCAAGCCATTGGTCTATTTGCTCAAGCGACCTGTGACCATTCAATCAGAGGTTACTCATCTTGCACGTTGGCGGGGCTGCCGTAAAACAACAAATAAAGCTCAAAACAAATAAGTTTCAAAATAAAAATAGAAAAAGGGAGTTCAAAAAGAAAAAAAAATCATTTGATTGACTGTGTTTTCAAGACATTCATGTGACCTCATTATATCATTCCGGAAAGTTTGTCTTTTTAGAGAGAAGTGAGTTATCAAGAATAGGATGTTGGATAAATGGCCTTAGTTACCTTAAGAAAAGGGGGGGTTGAATTAAGATACGAAGATTATTCCCCAATTAAACTTTCACTCTCTCTTTTCGGATTAACAATGCACACAGGGATAACCCTTCCCTTGTGTTCAGGAATCCTCTACAACAAGAGACCCACGATCTCTTAATCCCTTTTCAGAAATAAGAAGAAGGGAAGAAGAGGTCTCTCGTAAAAGAGGTTGATTGTAAAATGAAGATCAATCAAAAATTCCTTATCGAATATGCAAGTGGTTGACCAAGGAATCTTTTTGAGAGGATAAGACATTTCAGTTCAGAAAAACTCTTGATCTTTCGAGAGGATAAAACTGTTTGGGCAATGAAAACTCTCTTTAAAACATTTGAATGGCCGTTCATAAAACATTTGAATAGATATGTCTCTTGGAAATTATTTTTCTGAAAATCCCCTCTGGTAATCAATTACAAGACTTATGTAATCGATTACAGGTTTTAAAAAGTTGAATTAAAACATTTTTAACTGCTGGTAATCGATTACCAGAGAGCAAATCTCAATTTGAAATGATAGAATTCTTTGGTCAAACCTTTTGTTTGTTTCAATTTGGAAACCTTCCTAAAGATTCTAAGAGATCAAACTTGATCATATGTCTTGATTTTCTTGGATTCTAGTCTTGAATAAAACTTAGAAGCACTTGATCCTTTAGCATCATCAAGACATCAAAACATCTTGCTTCTACATAGGAGTCATTTGACTTAATCCATCAACTGAAAAATCCTTCAACTATTTCTCGTCCTTGGAAAATTCTTTTTGCAAGAATCAACTGCTTCTTTCATTCTTCCTCACTACGAGGTTTTGAAAACAAGACAACAATTGGTACCTCTAAGCCCTACACTGCGGCAACGAAAGGCACCATGCAAAAACCTCAAGCGAACTTAGGGGCAGATTAGAAGTTTTCACCCAGTAGGTTCCCAGCTACAAAGTCATGATGAAAGATAACAATTGGTACCTCAAAGCCTTACACTGGGGCAATAAGGGGCATTGTGCATGAGCCTCAAGTGAACATAGGGGCAGATCAAAAGTTCTCACCCGTCGATGTTTTTAAAAAATAATAAAAAGGGGGTACAAACCCTGGAATTTCAATGGATTGATTAAACATCAAACGACTCCATTGCCGTCACTCCAAAATGGTCAAATGACTAAATCAAACAGAACACACACTCTGAGGGAGTTCTCGGAGAGATTTGCAAAAGATAGGATAAGGTTGCATGGACTATCACCTCTTTCAAAAGGACAGTCAATCTGTGTTTTCCAAAAAAAAAATCAAATCAAAATCAAAATCACAAAATAGGGAAAGAATGTCATGAACATTGTACAACTTTCCATTACATTGCATTGTTTCATATGAAGTCCGCATTTACCAAATTTCACGACAAAGGTTGCATGCATCTGCATCCCTAAAAATCATGTTAACTGCGTAGATTTCCTACATCTAATGTCCGAATCTTGTGGATTTGGGATGACCGGCCCTCTCGATGAGTCGATCTCTTGCTTTCTCATAAGGGTGGACCCTTGGGTACTTGTACCTATCACCTTTGGAGGACTACACGTCCTCGCCTTGAGAGGACTACACGTCCTCACCTTCGTAGGGCTACACGCCCTCACCTTTAGAGGACTACACGTCCTCGCCAACAGAGGGCTGCACGCCCTCACCTTGAAAAGGACTACACGTCCTCACCTTCAGAGGGCTACACGCCCTCGCCATCAGAGGACTGCATGTCCTCACCTTCAGAGGGCTACACGCCCTCGCCATCAGAGGACTGCATGTCCTCACCTTCAGAGGGCTACACGCCCTCACCTTGGGTACTAGTTACCCTCGCCATCAGAGGACTGCGTGTCCTCACCTTCAGAGGGCTACACACCCTCGCCATCAGAGGACTGCATGTCCTCACCTTCGTAGGGCTACACGCCCTCACCTTCAGAGGGCTACACGCCCTCGCCATTAGAGGACTGCATGTCCTCACCTTCAGAGGGCTACACGCCCTCGCCATCAGAGGACTGCATGTCCTCACCTTCGTAGGGCTACACGCCCTCACCTTTGGAGGACTACACGTCCTCGCCAACAGAGGGCTGCACACCCTCACCTTCAGAGGACTACACGTCCTCGCCTTCAAAGGGTCATGTACCTTCACCTTTGTAGGGCTACATGCCCTCACCTTCAAAGGACTACACGTCCTCGCCTTTAGAGGACTACACGTCCTCGCCATCAGAGGACTACATGTCCCCCATTTTCAAAGGGGGACATGCCCTCACCTTTAGAGGACTACACGTCCTCGCCATCATAGGACTACACTCCCTCGCCTTCAAAAGGCGACACGTCCTGAACTTCAGAAGGCTACACGCCCTCGCCTTTAGAGGGCTACGCGTCCTCACTTTCAGTGGGCTCCATATCCACACCTTAAGATAATTTAAGGTCCTCTGTCCTTAAATGCTTAACCGAGACTTGCACTCCCGGTTAAGGGACCAGTAGTTTCCTTTTAACGGTTCCTGGGCCACCCCCTGATATTGGAGGAGGGCCAACTGTGCGAGCACAACCAGAGAGGGAGGCTATCACACAGCTACTATGCATACCGGGGCAAGATTTCACCCGTGCCGCTGCAAAGAGACGAGTGCGGATCATGCGCACCAACATGACCACTCTTACACAGATATAGATGACATTGCTACTTAGCAACATTCTGCCCAGCGACCGCAATGCCAATCTCCCCCTGCAAAAGTATCAGTTGGTCTGTGTCGTCCCGACATGGGTAAGTATGCATATGATTCAACTGATTTCTGATACCATCTATTGTTTGCAGGGATCGCACCCACAAAGACACCCAGTGGACCTGAAGAAGTCCAACAGGGCCCTGGGGTTTCCAGCTCTGGTTACGGGCCTCTATCAGTCCTATAGGGCGCCCGTACCCCCCGGCAAGGTCACGTCATCATAGGTAAGTATGCACATCGCTCAACTGATTTCTGATTTCATCTATTGTTTGCAGGGATCGTGCCTGCAAGACACCCAGTGGACCCGAAGAAGTCCAACAGGGTCTTGGAGTTGTCAAGCTCTAATTACGGGTCTCTGTCAGTTCTACGGAGTACCTGTCACCTCCAGCAAGGGCATCACAAAATATATATACACATGTTTAGGTAGCAAGATACCTTAGATATGCATGTATGTAGCAAAAAGATACCTCACAAAATATATATATGTATGTTTAGGTAGCATGATACCTTGGATATGCATGTATATAGCAAAAATACCTCACAAAAATATACACATGTTTAGGTAGCAAAATACCTCATGAAAAAAAAGGAAAAAAAAAAACAAAAACAAACAAGAAAAAGAAATAAACAAATAAAAAAAAATTCTCTGATCATAGCTAGTTCTTGAAAAACGTGTGTACACCTGAAGGGTGAATGCTGTGGAAATTTTCCCGGACGCCCGAAATGGACTCGGATGAATGCACAAATTGATAGAAGAACATATTTTGGAAACATTGGGTTGACTAATATAGAGGAAATGAATCCTGAGCCTTAGCATCACATGACCATAAAAATTTGACACTTGAGTGTCCACATAGGTGCATGCATGACCAGTTTTGCATAAAATTTCCAAATCATCATTTTTGCATTTGTGTCATGGAAATAATGTGGGGCATCCCTTTTATCCTTGAACCAAACCAAACCCTGACATGTATTATGTCTAGCCATTCTACAAGCCTTGAGCCAAAATCCTGACTCACCATAAACCTTGACCCAGGGTGAGAATGTCAATCCTTACCCTCGGAAGCAAAAAAAAAGAAGAAGAAGAGAAGAAAAGAAAAGAAGGAAAATTCTCAATCAAAGAGTGGGAGAAAGCAAAAAGAAAAGAAAGAAAATTCCCAATCAAAGAATGGGAGAAAGTAAAAAAGGAAGAAGAAGAAGGAAAGAAAGCTCCTGATCAAGGATCGAAAGAAAAAGGAAGAAATGTGCAGAAAGGTCTTTGGACCAGACAATATCTGAACAATACAAAATTGTCACCAAATGAACAAAAGAAAGAAAAGGAAACCATGACCTAAAAGTGGTCTTCTCCCTTTAATTGCCAACCAAAATCTTGTGCGCTAGCGACTTTTTCGCCCCGCACTAAACAAAAACAGAAAAGGAAAAAGCCAACAAAAAAAATCAAAAGCCAAAAACACACAAAAGCCGAAAAACCCATCAAAAGAACCCATTCCCAAGGGAAGTCCTATTGATCCATGATCACGCATGTAATTTTTGATTTGATAGGAAATAATTTGCAAAATCAAGTCATGACATATCTATGGTTCGGAATTAGGATAAAACACTTACCTGTGCGAGTTTGATACACTTTGAGTGGATTTCTTCTATTTTTGTCGAACCCAGTGTTTCCTCTAAATGGTCATTTAGAAACGAAATGCTAACATCCAAAATCTCATTTATGGTTATGGAGGGGTTTCATCAGCAGACTCTCCTTCCCCGGTAGACGCATTGTTTTTCACTCAAAAAAGCATATGCTGCTCTAATCAGTTGGAATATTTGTCTCTTTGCTAAAGCATGTTTGCATTTTTAGTGGAGAAAACACCGAGACTTTTTCAAGTCTCAGAAGTTATCCAGAACTACGTAGGTCTGAGTTCCTCATTGGAGGATACGTAGAAGCAAAAGCCTCGCTTTTGTCGACCACACTGCTTTCTGTTACCATGACCCAAGAGCTGGTAGCCCGCGGAGACACCTTACGGTTATCCGCACCTCGAGTGTGATTGATAAGCGGAAGCCAATATGGTCATCTGCGCCCTTTCCGGAGATGTAGGCATCTTCTGGTGGAGACTTTTTCAAGTCTCACAAGTTATCTAGAACTACGTAGGTCTGAGTTCCTCATTGGAGGATACGTAGGAGCAAGAGCCTTGCTTTTGTCGGCCGCCCCATAATCTTTGTCATACTGACCCTGAGGTCATGTGACATGCACCCTTGTGTCATCCAGAGGCGGCGGGCCCGATGACACGCGGAGATGCCTTACGGTTATCCGCACCCTTATGTCATCCAGAGGCGGCGGGCCCGATGACACGCGGAGATACCTTACGGTTATCCGCACCCTTTTGTCATCCAGAGGCGGCGGGCCCGATGACACGCAGAGACAAAATTTGGTCATTCTGCACCCTTGTGTCATCCAGAGGCAGCGGACCCGATGACACGCGGAGATACCTTACGGTTATCTGCACCCTTTTGTCATCCAGAGGCAGCGGGCCCGATGACACGCAGAGACAAAATTTGGTCATTCTGCACCCTTGGGTCATCCAGAGGCGGCGGGCCCGATGACACGCGGAGATACCTTACGGTTATCCGCACCCTTTTGTCATCCAGAGGCGGCGGGCCCGATGACACGCAGAGACAAAATTTGGTCATTCTGCACCCTTGTGTCATCCAGAGGCGGCGGGCCCGATGACACGCGGAGATACCTTACGGTTATCCGCAACCTTGTGTCATCCAGAGGCGGCGGGCCCGATGACACGCGGAGATACCTTACGATTATCCGCACCCTTTTGTCATCCAGAGGCAGCGGGCCCGATGACATGCAGAGACTGACATAGTCTTCTGCACCTTTTGTTCCTCCGGGAACAACAAGTCATTTACATGCGGAAATTTTATGGTCACCCGCGACTCTCCTCAACCGAGAGGAACGAAATTAGTCTCATACCCTAATTTCGTCCGGGGACCTTTGCTTGATGACATGCGACCTTTCTTTGGTCCTTGTGAGGTGCTTGGCACCCATCATTAGGCAATTTGTGAAATTCCGGGAACAACAAGTCATTTGCATGCGGAAATTTTATGGTCACCCGCGACTCTTGTCAAATCGAGAGGAACGAAATTAGTGTCTTATCTTTACTTTCCTTTTATTTCCAATAAAAGACAAGTAAAGAGGGGCAACTGTCATACCCTAATTTCGTCCGGGGACCTTTGCTTGATGACATGCGACCTTTCTTTGGTCCTTGTGAGGTGCTTGGCACCCATCATTAGGCAATTTGTGAAATTCCAGGACAGGACATGCCGAAAAACCAAAAAAATATTGATGCACAATCCGTAAGTTTCCGTGACACACCGGAAATCAAATGGAAGCATCGTTGCTTAATTAAGTGAGGTTCCGTAACATTCCGTAAGTCAAAAAGGGGATGATTATGTAATCCGCAAGGTTCCGTAACATTACGGAAAGAAAACAAGTATCGTTACGAAATTCGTAAGTTTCCGTAACTTTACGAAAAAAGAATCACCAAAAAAAAGCAGAGGGGGTGTACTTAGTAAAAATGGGGGTGCAAATAGCACCCAGGCCCACTTGGGCCCTCCAGAATATTCCTCCAGAAGGCTGTTGCTTCTGGAGGAAGCAACTTGGCTCGCTTGGGCGAGCTGGGCGGCAAGCACCTCCCCTATTTTGCTATAAATAGGGGAGGAAGTGAAGAAGAAAAAGGGTTCAGCACCTTAGGCACTTCTCTCTCTTTCGAATTTGCTTGGAAAAATTGTTTCCGTGAAGAAAATCTAAGCCGAGGCGCTCCCGAAACGTTTCTGTAACGTTTTCCGTGAAGAATTTCGCAAAGGTTTCCACCGTTCTTCGACGTTCTTCATTCGTTCTTCATCGTTCTTCGATCTTCAACGGGTAAGTACCTTGAACCAAGCTTTTCGATTCATTCTATGTACCCACGGTGGTCCACATTGTGTTTTGTGTATTTTTATTCCCGTTTCATTTACTTTTTATACCCCCTGTTGACGTGCTTAAGCCATTTTACTTAAGTCATTTCTCGCTTAACTTAAAAATAAAATCAATTTCCACCTAACGTTTGAATTGTATTATCCGTTAACTTCGGTTAAAATGAATTTCTACCGTTCGGTCGTGCCGTAACCACGTTGGAAATTAAAAAAGAGGTAAAAAAAATAATAATATAATAATCAGAAAAACATCCTTAGGTAAAACAAAGCGGAAAATCAATCGGACGTTTTCTCTTTGAGATTTCTCATTCTTAATCGAATTGACTAATAACTAAAGTGAAACTAAGGCTAAAATCAACCCGCCTAGTCAAGCTCGTCCATAAAAATAGGCTTTTGAAGTTTGTCATTTCAATTTCTCACTAAGTAAAATGGATCATTTTTAAGGTCCAACGCCTTAAAATGATCACCACTTAAGTAAAAAAGAATCACTTGATAAGAAAGAACTACGTAGGTCTGATTTCCTCATCGCAAATTGAGGAATACGTAGGAGCAAAGGGAAACACCCTTGTCGACCACAAAAAGGCAAAAAATATAAAAAGGGTATAAAGGATATAAACACATAAAAAGGGAACATAAAAATCAAAGTCATGTTTGCACATTCGAGTAAAGGCTGCCGTCCCTTGTGACGGACGTGTGGGGTGCTAATACCTTCCCCGTGCGTAAATACAACTCCCGAACCTTTTCACTTAAAAGTTCGTAGATCGCGTCTTTTTCGGTTTTTCCGACGTTATCCTCAAATAAACGTTGGTGGCGACTCCGCGCGTATTCCTTTCATGGAACACGCATCTCGCGAGTCACGCGTCGCCCTCCCGCCGAAGGGTAGGTTGCGACAGGTCCGCACTTAGGCAATCATGAAACACAGCTCCAAACTCGAAAGTGGAGGACACATGAACAGCGCTAGGAAATAACATTCATGGGGCTCCGAAAAAGGGTGAGAATGGAGGATTGCCTTGAGGGTCCGCACTTAGGCAATCATGAAACACAACTCCAAACTCGAAAGTGGAGGACACATGAACAGCCCTAGGCAATAACATTCATGGTGCCCCGAAAAAGGGTTAGAATGGAGGATTTCCTTGAGGGTCCGCACTTAGGCAATCATGAAACACAGCTCCAAACTCGAAAGTGGAGGACACATGAACAGCGCTAGGCAATAACATTCATGGGGCTCCGAAAAAGGGTGAGAATGGAGGATTGCCTTGAGGGTCCGCACTAAGGCAATCATGAAACACAGCTCCAAACTCGAAAGTGGAGGACACATGAGCAGCCCTAGGAAATAACATTCATGGTGCCCCGAAAAAGGGTTAGAATGGAGGATTGCCTTGAGGGTCCGCACTTAGGCAATCATGAAACACAGCTCCAAACTCGAAAGTCGAGGACACATGAACAGCGCTAGGCAATAACATTCATGGAGTTCCGAAAAAGGGTGAGAATGGAGGATTGCCTTGAGGGTCCGCACTTAGGTAATCATGAAACACGAGCTCCAAACACGAAAATGCAGGACACATGAACAGCGCTAGGCAATAACATTCATGGAGTTCCGAAAAAGGGTGAGAATGGAGGATTGCCTTGAGGGTCCGCACTTAGGCAATCATGAAACACAGCTCCAAACTCGAAAGTGGAGGACACATGAACAGCGCTAGGCAATAACATTCATGGGGCTCCGAAAAAGGGTGAGAATGGAGGATTGCCTTGAGGGTCCGCACTTAGGCAATCATGAAACACAGCTCCAAACTCGAAAGTGGAGGACACATGAACAGCGCTAGGCAATAACATTCATGGAGTTCCGAAAAAGGGTGAGAATGGAGGATTGCCTTGAGGGTCCGCACTTAGGCAATCATGAAACACAGCTCCAAACTCGAAAGTGGAGGACACATGAACAGCGCTAGGCAATAACATTCATGGAGTTCCGAAAAAGGGTGAGAATGGAAGATTGCCTTGAGGGTCTGCACTTAGGCAATCATGAAACACAGCTCCAAACTCGAAAGTGGAGGACACATGAACAGCGCTAGGCAATAACATTCATGGAGTTCCGAAAAAGGGTGAGAATGGAGGATTGCTTTGAGGGTCCGCACTTAGGCAATCATGAAACACAGCTCCAAACTCGATAGTGGAGGACACATGAACAGCCCTAGGCACTATAACATTCATGGTGCCCCGAAAAAGGGTTAGAATGGAAGATTGCCTTGAGGGTCCGCACTTAGGCAATCATGAAACACAACTCCAAACTCGAAAGTGGAGGACACATGAACATGCGCTAGGCAATAACATTCATGGGGCTCCGAAAAAGGGTGAGAATGGAGGATTGCCTTGAGGGTCTGCACTTAGGCAATCATGAAACACAGCTCCAAACTCGAAAGTGGAGGACACATGAACAGCGCTAGGAATAACATTCAGGGGGCTCCGGAAAAGGGCGAGAATGGAGGATTGCCTTGAGGGTCCGCACTTAGGCAATCATGAAACACAGCTCCAAACTCGAAAGTGGAGGACACATGAACAGCGCTAGGCAATAACATTCATGGAGTTCCGAAAAAGGGTGAGAATGGAGGATTGCTTTGAGGGTCTGCACTTAGGCAATCATGAAACTAAGAAAACTATATTATCTACACAAAAGGTACACTTCTCTATATTTGCATAGAGGGTGTTTTTCCTAAGGACTGAAAGAACTTGCCTGAGATGTCCTAAGTGATCATCTAGGCTCCTACTGTACACTAAAATA
>NC_038254.2:35570811-35572637 GCF_000004515.6 Glycine max | reverse complement strand
ACACATGAACAACCCTAAGCAATAACATTCATGTGGCTCCGAAAAAGGGTGAGAATGGAGGATTGCCTTGAGGGTCCTGACTTAGGCAATCATGAAACTCAGCTCCAAACTCGAAAATGGAGGACACATGAACAGCCCTAAGCAATAACATTCATGTGGCTCCAGAAAAGGGAGAGGATGGAGGATTGCCTGAAGGGTCCGCACTTAGGCAATCATGAAACACAACTCCAAATTCGATAGTGGAGGGACACATGAACAGCCCTAGGCAATAACATTCATGGTGCCCCGAAAAAGGGTGAGAATGGAAGATTGCCTTGAGGGTCCGCACTTAGGCAATCATGAAACACAACTCCAAACTCGAAAGTGGAGGACACATGAACAGCGCTAGGCAATAACATTCATGGAGTTCCGAAAAAGGGTGAGAATGGAGGATTGCCTTGAGGGTCCGCACTTAGGCAATCATGAAACACAGCTCCAAACACGAAAATGCAGGACACATGAACAGCGCTAGGCAATAACATTCATGGGGCTCCGAAAAAGGGTGAGAATGCAGGATTGCTTTGAGGGTCTGCACTTAGGCAATCATGAAACACAGCTCCAAACTCGAAAGTGGAGGACACATGAACAGCGCTAGGCAATAACATTCATGGGGCTCCGAAAAAGGGTGAGAATGGAGGATTGCCTTGAGGGTCCGCACTTAGGCAATCATGAAACACAGCTCCAAACTCGAAAGTGGAGGACACATGAACAGCGCTAGGCAATAACATTAATGGAGTTCCGAAAAAGGGTGAGAATGGAGGATTGCCTTGAGGGTCTGCACTTAGGCAATCATGAAACACAGCTCCAAATTCGATAGTGGAGGACACATGAACAGCCCTAGGCAATAACATTCATGGTGCCCCGAAAAAGGGTTAGAATGGAAGATTGCCTTGAGGGTCCGCACTTAGGCAATCATGAAACACAACTCCAAATTCGATAGTGGAGGACACATGAACAGCCCTAGGCAATATCATTCATGGTGCCCCGAAAAAGGGTTAGAATGGAAGATTGCCTTGAGGGTCCGCACTTAGGCAATCATGAAACACAACTCCAAACTCGAAAGTGGAGGACACATGAACAGCGCTAAGGAATAACATTCATGGGGCCCCGAAAAAGGGTTAGAATGGAGGATTGCCTTGAGGGTCCGCACTTAGGCAATCATGAAACACAGCTCCAAACTCGAAAGTGGAGGACACATGAACAGCGCTAGGCAATAACATTCATGGAGTTCCGAAAAAGGGTGAGAATGGAAGATTGCCTTGAGGGTCTGCACTTAGGCAATCATGAAACACAGCTCCAAACTCGAAAGTGGAGGACACATGAACAGCGCTTGGCAATAACATTCATGGGGCTCCGAAAAAGGGTGAGAATGGAGGATTGCCTTGAGGGTCCGCACTTAGGCAATCATGAAACACAGCTCCAAACACGAAAATGCAGGACACATGAACAGCGCTAGGCAATAACATTCATGGAGTTCCGAAAAAGGGTGAGAATGGAGGATTGCCTTGAGGGTCCGCACTTAGGCAATCATGAAACACAGCTCCAAACACGAAAATGCAGGACACATGAACAGCGCTAGGCAATAACATTCATGGAGTTCCGAAAAAGGGTGAGAATGGAGGATTGCCTTGAGGGTCCGCACTTAGGCAATCATGAAACACAGCTCCAAACTCGAAAGTGGAGGACACATGAACAGCGCTAGGCAATAACATTAAATGGGGCTCCGAAAAAGTGTGAGAATGGAGGATTGCCTTGAGGGTCGGACTTATGATTGGGTCGGAGTGGTA
>NC_038254.2:35560482-35561331 GCF_000004515.6 Glycine max | reverse complement strand
AGGATTGCCTTGAGGGTCCTCACTTAGGCAATCATGAAACACAGCTCCAAACTCGAAAATAGAGAACACATGAACAGCCCTAAGCAATAACATTCATGTGGCTCCGAACAAGGGTGAGAATGGAGGATTGCCTTGAGGGTCCTCACTTAGGCAATCATGAAACACAGCTCCAAACTCGAAAGTGGAGGACACATGAACAGCGCTAGGCAATAACATTCACGGGGCTCCGAAAAAGGGTGAGAATGGAGGATTGCCTTGAGGGTCCGCACTTAGGCAATCATGAAACACAGCTCCAAACACGAAAATGCAGGACACATGAACAGCGCTAGGCAATAACATTCATGGAGTTCCGAATAAGGGTGAGAATGGAGGATTGCCTTGAGGGTCCGCACTTAGGCAATCATGAAACACAACTCCAAACTCGAAAGTGGAGGACACATGAACAGCGCTAGGCAATAACATTCATGGAGTTCCGAAAAAGGGTGAGAATGGAGGATTGCCTTGAGTGTCCCCACTTAGGCAATCATGAAACACAGCTCCAAACACGAAAATGCAGGACACATGAACAGCGCTAGGCAATAACATTCATGGGGCTCCGAAAAAGGGTGAGAATGGAGGATTGCCATGAGGGTCCGCACTTAGGCAATCATGAAACACAGCTCCAAACTCGAAAGTGGAGGACACATGAACAGCGCTAAGCAATAACATTCATGGGGCTCCGAAAAAGGGTGAGAATGGAGGATTGCCTTGAGGGTCCGCACTTAGGCAATCATGAATCACAGCTTTAAACTCGAAAGTGGAGGACACATGAACAGCGTTGGGCAATAACATTCATGCGGCTCCGAAAAA
>NC_038254.2:35558887-35559715 GCF_000004515.6 Glycine max | reverse complement strand
CTAGAGGGTTCGCACTTAGGCAATCATGAAACACAGCTCCAAACTCGAAAGTGGAGGACACATGAACAGCCCTTGGCAATAACGTTCATGGGGCTCCGAAAAAGGGTGAGAATAGAGGATTGCCTTGTGGGTTCGCACTTAGGCCATCATGAAACACAACTCCAAACTCGAAAGTGGAGGACACATGAACAATGCTAGGCAATAACGTTCATGGGGCTCCGAAAAAGGGTGAGAATGGAGGATTGCCCTGAGGGTCCGCACTTAGGCAATCATGAAACACAGCTCCAAACTCGAAAGTGGAGGACACATGAACAGCGCTAAGCAATAACATTCATGGGGCTCCGAAAAAGGGTGAGAATGGAGGATTGCCATGAGGGTCTGCACTTAGGCAATCATGAAACACAGCTCCAAACTCGAAAGTGGAGGACACATGAACAGTGCTAGGCAATAACATTCTTGGGGCTCCTAAAAAGGGTGAGAATGGAGGATTGGCTTGAGGGTCCGCACTTAGGCAATCATGAAACACAGCTACAAACTCGAAAGTGGAGAACACTTGATCAGCGCTAGGCAATAACATTCATGGGGCTTCGAAAAAGGGTGAGAATGGAGGATTGCCTTGAGGGTCCGCACTTAGGCAATCATGAAACACAGCTCCAAACACGAAAATGCAGGATACATGAACAGCGCTAGGCAATAACATTCAAGGGGCTCCGAAAAAGGGTGAGAATGGAGGATTGGCTTGAGGGATCCACACTTAGGCAATCATGAAACACAGCTCCAAACTCGAAAGTGGAGGACACATGAACAGCGCTAGGCAATAACATTCAT
>NC_038254.2:35140369-35207144 GCF_000004515.6 Glycine max | reverse complement strand
TCTTTTAAAATTCACAAGATTTTTTTTATACTAAAATAATTTTTAAAATCTTTTGAAATCCTAATTAAATGTACTCCCTTATTTAAGAGGTCATTACTCCTTTGTATTTGTATAATTTTTTTACCATGCTAAACCGTTTTCTTTTAATCCGTGGAAATTAAAATAATTATGTCTCATCCTACTCAATCAAGTGAGTTAAACTCTCTTAGACATTATGATGTGGACATGGCAAGGACTAAGGGCAAGGAATCTTTAGAAGGAATTGGAGGACATATGACAAGGGCTAGAACAAAGAAGGCCAAGGAAGCTCTTCAACAAGTGTTAACCATGCTATTTGAATTCAGGCCTAAGTTACAAGTGGAGAAGTTTCGGATTGTTAATTGCACTATGTTTCAAGAAGAGTAGAGGGCACCACCTATGTTGAGTGGTTTTATTAGCATTGTGTTAGTTGAAATAAAGGCCCAAACTTGTGTTAAAGTGACTGTTAATTCTCTTTGGATTTGCACCACCTATGGGCTTGTTTTAATTTGAAGAAATTAAGGTTTAATAAGGTGAAAACTCTAGGCTTGTGGCTGCCTCTTGGCTGACCAGGAGTTGCGCATTTTTTCCACATGTTTTTGTGTCTTAATTCAAGTTTTAATTAGGTATAATGACACCATCAATTGTTGTTATTGTCTTAATTCTAGTTTTAATTAGGTATAATGACACCATCAATTGTTGTTATTGGTGATCATTTCATCTTCTCACTTTTGTAACCAACTTGATACCATTCCTATTTATGGGATGCGCATTTTCTAATAAAGAAGACAATAGACCTTGAATTGAGTTTTAATCACCTTCTAAAGTATTGTTGGATCAAGTGGCCTTGAAATAATTAAGAAGGGGGGTTGAATTAATTATGAACGCGTCTTGACTAATTAAAAATTTATCCTTCTTAATGTTACTAGATTCAATTAGGCTTTACTACTAAGTTCTGAGAAAGTAAAGAACAAAAAACAATAACTTAGACAAAAGTAAAGCGGAAATAAAAAGTACACAGCGGAAATTAAAGAGTGTAGGGAAGAAGAAGACAAACACAAAATTTATATTGGTTCGGCAACAATCCGTGCCTACATCCAGTCCCCAAGCAACCACCGGTTCTTGAGATTTCCAATAAACCTTTAAAATCCTTTACAAGCAAATATCCACAAGGGATGTACCCTCCCTTGTTCTCTTTGAACAACTAAGTGGGTGTACGCTCCACTTGAACTGATCCAAAGGAGATGTACCCTCTCTTGTTCTTAGTATAACAACCCAAGTAGATGTACGCTCAACTTGTACCACAAAGGATGTACGCTCCAATGTGTTAAGACAAATAATTCTTAGGCGGTTAGTCCCTTGAATCTTTGTAAGGGGAAACAAAAGATATCTCAGGCGGTTAGTCCTTTGAAATCTTTTGTTTAAAGGGAAAGGGAAGAATCAAAAGAATTCTCAGGCGGTTAGTCCTTTGAATCTTTTGTCAAGAGGCGGAAGGGAGAATCAAAAGAATTCTCAGGCGGTTAGTCCTTTGAATCTTTTGTCAAGAGGAAGAAGGGATGAAAAGATAGCACACTTTTGTTTTCTGCAGAATTTCCACTTGCAGAAAAACAAAGTTTTGAAACAAACTTTAGAAAGCTTTTTGGCAAAGAAAAAGCAATGGGCAATGGTTAGAGAAAGATTGTGAAAAAGAATTGTTTGGAAGAATATCATATATGTATTGAATGTGTGCCAAAGTCATGCTTTTATAGATTCTTCATGTCTGGTCAAAGAAACCATTGGAAGAGTAATGACTTTTAAGAAAACCATGTTAAGAGTTATAACTCTTAACTTTTTCTTCAAAACTGTTCACTGGTAATCGATTACCACAAAGGTGTAATCGATTACATAATGCATTTTATGAAAAGTTGTGACTCTTCACAATTGGATTTGAATTCCATCGTTCAGATTCACTTGTAATCGATTACTAATATAGAGAATCGATTACACTGTTTGAAAATCATTTTGGAACATTGCAAACCATTTGAAAACATTTTGAAAACCAAGCTGGTCACTGGTAATCGATTACCAGAGAGTAATCACTCAGGTAACTTAAAAAATTTGAGAAAATTCTTTTGTAAAACAAAACTGTGCTATTTGGTTTTTGAAAAAATCTTTTAATACTTATACTATATGAAATCTTGACTTGTTGCTTCTTGATTTCTTCTCTTGAATCTTGAATCTTGGATTGGATTCTTGATGCTTGATCTTGAAGTCTTGAATCAATCACTTGGGCTTTTGTGATCGAGGTCGTACCCGAATCAAATAAACATTAAAAATGCAGTATCTAGGAAGTGATCCTAGGTCGTCTCCCAACGAGCAATGGTCAACCAAACATTCATAACAGATAGTAATAAAACAGTAACGAATTGGGGGGGGGTTGTTTGTTTTTGTAATTTAAACAGCGAGCAAATTTTAATTAGAAAATAACAGAATTAAAACATGTTGTTTCCCCTTGATTCACAAGCAAGTCTCTTATCCTAGGTTTCGAGAATTTATCCTCTATCAGTTCAACCACTTAATCCAACCCTAAATTAAATTACTAAGCGAAATTTAACATAAGGATGTCATTATGTGATTAAGCAACACATACACCAATTAATCATGAACGAAACTAATCATTAAGCATGAATGTAAATTAAGCACAGAGACAATTAATCAAGCACTAAGCATGCATGGATTAATAACAACAAATACAAAGTAATTGGTGAAGAGGAAAAACTGATTAGAATTCAATAGTAATAATAAAACCTCAAAGAGAGTTGTGCTTGATCCTCAAGAGAAAATAACGCTGGAGACTTAGCCTTCCATTAATCAGTAGAAAATGAAATTGCATATTAAAGCAGAAAATGAAATTGCAGCTTGAAGCAGAAAATGAATTTTATTGCTACGTGAATAGTACGCATGAACAGTAAAAACTAGAATTGCAAAACCTAAAATTATTCTCCTCTCCAAACGAAAAACTCCTCAAACTAAAACCTTGGTGCTGTTATATAGGTTCTCAGCCCCAAAGCTTACAAATCTGTTTTAAGTCCAAGCCCATAAATAAAATAAAATCTAGACAAGAAAAGATAAGATTTGATAAAATAAAATCTAGATAAGATAAGATAAGATTGGATGAAATAATATCTAGATGAGATAAAATCTGGATAAGATAAGATTTGATAAAATTGTTTGCTCTTTCAAGTCCAAGACCAATTCTGGATTCAAGCCTAATTGCTTATAATTCTCCTAAAATTAAATTAAAAACACAAAATTAGTCCAGTAGGCCCAAATGATAAAACTGCATAATTAATTTGACAATTAAGGCTAATCAATAATTAAAATGGTGACAAAAAGGGTTAAGAAATAGGAGAAAATGATGACACATCATTTTGGCATCATCAAAATTTCTTGGTTCATCATCATGAAGCTTGCTTCTACAATCTTCCCCTTTTTGATGATGACAAACCTGAAATCAAGAAATGCATACAAGCTCTATCTTCTAATCGATCACTCAGATAATTCTCCCCCTTTGTTTTTGAGTTTAAGCTTTACTTGAAATTAAGTTATTTAATTATATGAGTTCTTGATTTAATCCCAACTTTCTCTCCCCCTTTGGCATCAACAAAAAGCCAAAGTGCGTATAGAGACATAAAATCATACATTCACTCATAATCATTCAAGCAAGGAAGACAATAATGCATACATAAACTAAGCAAGGATGATAATAATTCATTCATAAACTATAATATAATGTCAGATACTTTAGAGAGTCATCCAAGATAACCAAATTAAAACAACTAAATTAGAAAGTAACATACTAATAAGTGTTTCAAAACATAGCCAAATACACGCTAGAAATCAAAATACTAATAATAATAGTAATGTCTAAATGATGGTGGTGGTGAGGTAAATCAAAGCAGTCACGAATAATGGTGACATCTTCTTCAACCTTTGAATCCTTGAGTTCATCTCCTCGAATCGTGTGTCCACTTGATGTTCCAAGGAGTCAAACCTCTCACCAACATAGGTTTGAAGTCCATCAAACTGTCCAAAATACTCTGAAGGAGAGAAGAGTCCCCTTCAACCGGTAAGTGTCCTTCATCATCATTTGGTTGAGCACCTTTTTTACCCAAGAGCCATCACGCTCTTTGCGGTAACCAAAGGAGGCAACCACAGCACACCGATCAAGAAAGATCTCTTGATTGGAACATAAGGTTCAGAATCAAGAGGGATGTTAAAATGTTGAAGGAACAAAGTACTAAGTGAGGATAGGGCAAAGGAGCATTTAATCGCAATGCCTTATGCATGTGATACCGACTAGATGTGCCCAATCAATTTGTCGGCCAGTATGAAAGGCCCACATGACTATAGATCTTCTTCAGAAACTGTGCAAGGTTTGAAGATCTGGGAGTAAGATACGAACAATAGATAATGGAGGATGCGCTTTCAAGAGCCAATGAACCGGCAAGCAGCCTTCCGTCATATCCCTTGGTTGGTGCAAACCAACCGGCGGGCATCATGCACAGAAAAATCAAATTCCAATCATCATCCAGTGCACCTTCAAATGGTACACCTCACTAGACAATTGGGTCAAATCATAGAAGAGGGATTGGTCAATGACCATCTTTATCCATAGACCTCAAAAATCAAGGTACTTTCTTGAATTTCAAGGTTAGAATAAAAGCTTTTACCAATTCAGAATACACAGGCAGTTTTAAAGACATAAAGGGAATGAGATTTGAGTTTGAAATGCTTGAATGCATTGAAACTCTCATCAGAAAAGAAATCCATATCTATGAACTTAGGGTCAATGATAGAACGAGAGGAGAAGAGGTTTGTGTACCGTGTACGTTGTTCTTCCGATGAGAACAATGAGGATGAGGAAATGGAGGAAGGAATTGGAGTATCCTGAGCCTCGGAGTGCCGTTGGCTTCTACTCGAAGAACCTTTGCGCTTCTTTGATGGTTCCGCCATTTGAGAGACTTATTCGAAATTTGAATTGGTTGAAATGAAAGAGAATGAAAAAAGATGAATTTTGGGCTTTGTGGGAGTGATTTGGATAAGAAATGAGTAAGTTATGGCAGAAAGAAAATTGGGAATGAGGGTTTCGTGAATTATGAAATTTGAATTTATAAGCACAGGGACGCGTTGTAATCAATTACATCTTTTGGTAATCGATTACACTTAGTCTGCCTGCTGTAATCGATTACACATTGTGGTAATCGATTACCAGAGAGCATTTTAGCAAAACTTAAGTGCTGAATGAATTCTTAGGTGAAAGGATTTGAAAGGGGTCAAAATACTTTATATCTAAAAACTCTTATATGAAAATAAATATATATAACATAATAGATTTTTAAAAAACTTTATGAATGACTTTTTAAGCAAGTAATTCACATATCATACAAAAAATCATGCAAGAATCATAGACATCATCAAATATTTGTTTTAAAAAAAACTTCATGCTTGGAAAAAAATAACTCAATCAAACATATAAGCAAATATTCACATAGCAAACAATCAAGACAAACAAATAAAATTTTGTTAGTCATCATATATCAAGTTAATTAAAGAAAATTTCAACCCACTTAATTTAAAAGAGAATGGTTTTGATGTTACCTTTTTCATGATTTAAGTGCTTAGATTTCAAAGATGGAAGTTAGACTTTTGCTTTTCGCTTAAACTTCTGAGAGATGTTCTCATCGCTTTCATAGTCCTTGGATAGAAGGTTGATCTCCTTCTCCGAACCATCGGATGAGTCATTGTCATCCCAAGCAATATACGACTTCTTGGATCTTCTTTCTTCATGCTTTTCTTCTCATTCTTCTCGGCCATGATCATTTGAGGGGCAGTTTGCCTTTATGTGACCGGGTTGATTACACTTATAGCATTTAAGTGTTGGAGAACTTCTTGGATCTCTTCCATTGTTGAAGTTATGGCTTCTCTCATTCTTCTATTTTTGACGAATTTATGAAACTTCTTCACAAAGAGTGAGAAGTCCTCTTCATCATCAGATTCTTCTTTCTTCTTCTTCTTCTTGCATTGAGGAGGAGGCTTTAGTGTATGCTTCTTTTCCTTTTGTCGGTCTCTTCATTTTGGTTGAGACGTTGAAGTTCCATTTCATGTTCCTGCAATTTGCCAAAAAGAGTGGCAAGAGACATAGAGAAAGATCTTTACTTTCAGAAATGGCAGTTACCTTGGGCTGCCATTCCCTACTTAAGCATCTCAAAACTTTATTAATTAAATCTTCATTAGGAAAGGTTTTTCCTAAGGAGGCAAGTGATTAACTATGTGTGTGAATCTTTTCTGCATACTTTGGATGTTCTCATTAGTGTTCATCCTAAATAATTCATATTCATGTGTAAGGTATTGACTCTAGATCTTTTCACATCAGTGGTGCCTTCATGTGTAAGTTGGAGAGTATCCCACATCTCTTTGCATTTGAACAGTTTGACACTCTAAAATATTCATCTATTCCTAGGCAGAAGTAATAATGTTTTTGGCTTTAAGATTATATTGGATTCTTCTTCTATCCTCTTCAGTCCATTTATCTCTAGGTTTTTCTATTGTTGTGCTTGTGCTGCATCTACTACGGTGGGTACATAAGGTCCTATTTCTATTGCTTCCTAAATGTTTAAATCTATGGCTTCAATAAAGATTTGCATTCGGATTTTCCAATAGTGGTAACCCTCACCATTAAAGATAGGTGGCCTATGGATGGAGTTTCCCTCGAGAAACAAAGAATTTGAGGAGGCCATGAATCTTGAAGTTGTGGAACTTTTCTCAAGAAATCTGCTATGATATCACTTGTTGGATCAAGTGGCCTTGGAATAATTAAGAAGGGGGGTGAATTAATTATGAACGTGTCTTGACTAATTAAAAATTTATCCTTCTTAATGTTACTAGATTCAATTAGGCTTTACTACTAAGTTATGAGAAAGTAAAGAACAAAAAACAATAACTTAGACAAAAGTAAAGCGGAAATAAAAAGTACATAGTGGAAATTAAAGAGTGTAGGGAAGAAGACGACAAACACAAGATTTATACTGGTTCAGCAACAACCCGTGCCTACATCCAATCCCCAAGCAACCACCAGTTCTTGAGATTTCCAATAACCTTGTAAAATCCTTTACAAGCAAAGATCCACACGGGATGTACCCTCCCTTGTTCTCTTTGAACAACCAAGTGGATGTACGCTCCATTTGAACTGATCCACAAGAGATGTACTCTCTCTTGTTCTCAGTATAACAACCCAAGTAGATGTACGCTCTACTTGTACCACAAAGGATGTACGCTCCAATGTGTTAAGACAAAGAATTTTTAGGCGGTTAGTCCCTTGAATCTTTGTAAGGGGAAACAAAAGATATCTCAGGCGGTTAGTCCTTTAAAATCTTTTGTTTAAAGGGAAAGAGAAGAATCAAAAGAATTCTCAGACGGTTAGTCCTTTGAATCTTTTGTCAAGAGGAAGAAGGGATGAAAAGACAGCACACTTTTGTTTTCTGCAGAATTTCCACTTGCAGAAAAACAAAGTTTTGAAACAAACTTTAGAAAGCTTTTTGGCAAAGAAAAAGCAATGGGCAATGGTTAGAGAAAGATTGTAAAGAAGAATTGTTTGGAAGAATATCATATATGTATTGAATGTGTGCCAAAGTCATGCTTTTATAGATTCTTCATCTCTGGTCAAAGAAACCATTGGAGGAGTAATGACTTTTAAGAAAACCATGTTAAGAGTTATAACTCTTAACTTTTTCTTCAAAATTGTTCACTGGTAATCGATTACCACAAAGGTGTAATCGATTACATAATGCATTTTATGAAAAGTTGTGACTCTTCCCAATTGGATTTGAGTTCCATCGTTCAGATTCACTTGTAATCGATTACTAATATAGAGAATCGATTACACTGTTTGAAAATCATTTTGGAACATTGCAAACCATTTGAAAACATTTTGAAAACCAAGCTGGTCACTGGTAATCGATTACCAGAGAGTAATCACTCAGGTAACTTAAAAAATTTGAGAAAATTCTTTTGTAAAACAAAACTGTGCTATTTGGTTTTTGAAAAAAATCTTTTAATACTTATCCTATATGAAATCTTGACTTGTTGCTTCTTGATTTCTTCTCTTGAATCTTAAATCTTGGATTGGATTCTTGATGCTTGATCTTGAAGTCTTGAATCAATCTTGAATCAATCACTTGGGCTTTTGGCATCATCAAAATTGCTTGGTTAATCATCGTGAAGCTTGCTTCTACAAGTATGAGAGTGAATCTTCTTAGTTACTTGAGTAGTTCAAGAAATTGATTTATCAAGAAACACCACCTTATGTGTGACACCAATTCCTAATGAGTGATTCTTCCAACCACCTTCTTCATTCTCCTTCTTCATCATTCTAAACCATCATTCTTTATCTAAACACATTTAGACTTTGAACCAAATTCTTTCCATTCAGCCCTCCATTAACTCGCCACTTTCTTTCTCCTTATCGAATCCATTTTTTGAATTTTCATACAAATACAAAAAAAAAATCTTTGAAGATTCATCCTGAACCCTTGTGTAAATGGATTTAGATCACATTATACTCTCTTGACATGCTAAACTGTTGCTACAATAATCTTTTGAATAATTATTTTCTATTTATTGAAATTTACTTAATTTTTGAAGTCTTTCTCTCCCCATTTATAAAATATTTAATAATTTTTATCTAATAAGAGAAGTGTATCAGAAAGAAAATACTAAAAAGCATGTCTAGAACCCTTCTTATTATCAAATACATCCTAAGCATGAACGAACATGCTCGAAATAGGCATAAGGGGTACGCATATTAATTTATAGGACACGAAGCTTTGCGTGTGATTCACGAAAGATGATGGAGAATAGGACAAAAGATAAAATGTTCTACAACATTTAATTTATTAGTTGGGGATGGATGGGTGCCAATTCAACTAGATTGATCCTAATCCAAAGTTTCTTGCATGTTCTATATGTACGTGGTTTCAGCTTATGAATTGCATGCGAAGCTTTTGCCACGTAGAGTGTGAAATAACATTCGGTATTCTCTCCTCACGTATATAAAAAGGCTACATATAGTGAACACCCTCGAAGCATTTGAGACTAACTCTTAGAGAGAAAAAAAAATGGCTGATACAGGTGGAGGAGATGCAGTGAGACCAGTGGTAATATGTGATAACAAGTGTGGCTGCACACTTCCATGCACTGGTGGTTCCACTTGCAGGTCTCTTAATTTCATGATTTCAACAAAGTAACTTGCTTAAAATAGTTCCTTTTTTTTTTTTTCACATCGTACTGATGTTCTGATATTCGAATTTATGATCTCTTACATTTTAACATACTATTCTAATTCTCTTCCGTTAGGCCGACCTAATGTTCTCCTTGTTTGCTTTATTGCTACCCGAATCTCTCTAGTTTCTGGGTTCGATAGATGCACAATTTCTTTGATTCGAGTTTTTAATTTCTTCTAAAATCAAATACTTGTGTTGTTGAAAAATTACCATATTGAGACTTTTATCAATTTTCTGTTAATTTCTGTAAACATTATTATTACAGAGATATAATTCATGGATTAGTTTTGAATGAAGTGTCCTTCAGAAATTTTCTTTTTTCTACATGTTGAGATTTAGTTATCTTCCTCTCTAAAATAAGAGGAAAATTTTAAGAGATCCTTTCTTCGATTTCATAAAAAGAAATAAAATGAATATAGGAAATACTTTTGTGATTAATAGAGAAAATAATAAAAAATAAAATATATTTTTAAACTCCCATGTGGAGAAATAAAACGCGAGACATATATTAACAAAATAAAAACTTATAATTTCATAAAGTTATAAATATTCTCCATATTAATTCTTAACAAAAGGATATTTTGGTCCTTTTGTGATTATTTGAAAATAAGATCATGATATTTGTGATTTTTTTAGATTAAGATATTATTTATATTTTTAAGTACTGATATATGAGTATTTGTCATATTTTTCTATTTTATTCCCGTACAAAATTTCTTATTATTTTATAAAAAATAATATTAAATGAAAAAAGTCTTAAAAAAAAGAGGAGAGTAGAACAATGCAGAATTTCTGAGATGAAAGTTCCTATAGTCATGAATGTTTTAGGACTTATATATATCCTGCATAATTGTGGTAAGTACCAAAACAGACAAAGGGTTAGAGAAGACTGAGAAGTGAAAATTTATTTTGCAACTCGCATGCAGGTGCACAAGTGCTGGCACTGCCACAGGAGGGGGTGCCACAGGAGGGGGTGATCACGTGACATGCTCGTGCGGAGAGCACTGTGGTTGCAATCCATGCTCATGTCCCAAGATTGCGGCTGCTGGAAGTGGTTGCAGATGTGGCACAGATTGTGCATGTGCCTCCTGCCGCACTTAGTATCACACCTTAAGGCTTAAACTTCACGTTTTATTTTATGTCTTCAAATCTTGAATACGTTTTCTATATATTAGTCTTGTTTAAAGTTCAAAGTGTGGACGTGGTTTCTACTTAGTACTCAAACGTATTAGTAATTGGTATCAAAACTGTCCAACAACAGTCTATTGAGAATGGTACTTTCTCTTCGATTTTTACCAATAAAAAAAATCTTAGTTTAACATATTGGTATATCTCGTTTTGTATTTTTAAATAATCTTATAAGAGTATGTGAATTTTGAATATTATATTTTGTTAGAATCGTCAAAATGACTTGTTCCACCCGACCTTGTTCCACATGGGCTAGAACAAGAAAGGTCCACATTAAAAAGTCATGTAGGTTAGGGTCGGTTCTTGTGGTCAACTCGGTTAAGGTTGGTAAAAAATAATCTCATTGAATTAGTCTATAGATGAACTCAATCGAGGTTGAACGTAAATAGTTTTGACTAAGGTTGGTAAAAAAATAATCTCATTGAATTAGTCTCTATCAAAGTTAATCATTGAGGTTGATCGAAGTTAACCATACCATAGTGAAGTCGACCAAAAATAATCATGACTGAGGTTGATGAAAAATAATTCTAGTCAAGATTGGTCAAAATTAATCCTAGTCAAAGTTAACTGAAAACAATTCTAGTAGTCGGCTAAAAAAATCTTAATCAATGTTGATAAAAAAAAAAAAAGTAACCCTAATCAAGGTTGGCCAAGTGAGGTTTGACCAAATTAAAAATATATGTTTTGAACTTTTAAAAAAATATTTTTAAAGTATTATGACTCGTGGGCTAGTCCTGATCACATATTAAGTGGGATTGTGAGAATAGGGTAGTGTAAGGCCTCAAATTAGGTGAACTATGGTCTCCTAGGGCTATTATGGATGGTCAATGCTTAGCATATAACAACTCTATAACTTGTAATAACTTTTCTCACTTGAGAGACTATGTTTTCTTTTTCTTTTTATAATTGTAATAATCATTGATCAAATTTAAAGTTTTCATGTATCTATTTTAATCTCCACTATTAGGTCAAAACTTAAAAAAAAAAACAATTTGGTCCCTAAATCATTAAATTATGTCGCTAACAATGTTAGCGATCGAAATACCTATGTCACAAAAATCCTAGTCCCTAAGCCCTTAGTGACCGAAGTATTTGGTCACAAGTACAAAAAATTCAATCATTGTGTATTTTGTTGTTATTGTACTTGGACCAAATCAGCAACTGAAGCATTTAGTCGCTAATAATTAATTAAATTTGAATTATAAAATAAATTAAAATAAAATTCGGTCGCTATTGAATAATTAATTTCTAAATAAAATTAAAAAAAATGAATACATTCGTTCGCTAATTTTATAATATAAAGTGAATTAAAAAAATCGATTGTTATTTAGTAATGAATTTTAAATTAAAATAAATTGGTCGGAGATTCAGTAACTAAACGAAAATATGCTGTATTTTTTTTTTCATTTATTACATTTTGACCTGCTTACTTGTAAATATAATTCTTAATTAAACTTTATAATCAAACTTATTATAAATAAAAGTGGACATTCATAATGTGTAAATATATCTAAGTTCTAATTTAAAGATTGATAAAATTCAAATTCAAAGGTTTCAAAGTTTAATAAAATGCATGCAATGTCAAATTTTAATAAAGTTCAAATTCATAATTAATATGACAGAATCAAACTAAAATAAACAATAACTAGAAGTCAATGGTCCTTTGACATGTCACAAGGACGATCAAAAGACCAAACCAGTCAAGCTTTTATTCTTCACCAACTACTCCATGGCTTCACACCTTGATTTTGGCAGACACTACACTCTCAGTTGCTACAGGTTTTTGCTACAGATATCCCTTATATTCCAAAGGAGCTACAATTCAGGTCAGGTTGTAAACATTAATCTAAGGATTACACTCATAGTGTACAGGAGCCAAAAAAATCAATATTTATAGGAAACAGAGCACCAATTTCAAGAAGCATCACAATGTAAAAGATCACATGTAAAACCAGCTTCCTTCCAATAACATGTAAAACTGAAGCATAACAAAACTTGAGTGAGAATCAGTTTTTCCTTAAATATAGGGGTGGAAATATTACCGATAGTGATTTATACTCAAAAAGTTCAGCTGAAAAAGGTCTTTTTCTTCTTCTAACATTTTCGGCTAGAGTCAATGGACCTAATCAAGCATAAGAGAGAAAAAGATTTTTAAATCATCTCAGTAATCTAAGAATAGACATGTTCAAAAGAGGAAGAATTAACATTCCTAGTGATCGTCATCTACTAGTTTTTGATCTTATTGACTTGACTTGATTTCAAGAAATTTCTCCTAATTTCCATGTTCAATTTCCTTTGGCTTTTGAGCTAAGGAGAGAATCCCATCTCAAGAAAACCTCATCAAGAAGCCACCAGGTATTCATAATCAAAATATTCTAAACTTCTAAGTTTAGTGATTACTTCTTCATCCAATCAGTAAAACCCGTAAACCTGAATGTCAAAATATCATATCAATTAAAAAAGAGGCAGACAAAAGATAAAAAAATTACGAACCAATTGGCGTGGGCACTGCTGCAAAAGATAAGAAAATTCTAATGTTCAAAAATCAATTTAACAATAAGTTATTCTATTTAATTTTGTTTTTTATGAACTATATTTATTTTCATTAGATTTTAGGGAATAAAATGATGATTTATAAGAAAAAATGTATCAGGGAAATAATGTAGTTTTTTTAAGAGAGTTTCTTTTTTTTAATGAGAGGCATGCTTTATATATCCAAATTATATAAGCATGAAACTTTCATGAGTAAGCCAATGGTGATGGACTTGAATAGTTTGCAAGAGGCATATAGTTCAAACCGTTACTATGGAACAAAAAAAATTGAATATACTTTCATTTCAGTTTTTGAAATTATGAGCCATATACTGAATGGCATTTTTAATTACATTGTTGATGCTAATACTGACACTAATATATTACATATTCAAGAGTATATATCTATTTCTTCTACTTGATATCATCTAAAACTCTCTTTCAAAAAGTATACTTGGTCCGGGAAGATTTACATTCATCATATATAATGCTAATATTCCATGACTTACTATAACCAATCCCAATATTGATATATTTACACGTGACTAGATTATATTAAATTTCAAGAATAGCTAATTTGTCCGTTATGTGTTGTTAGAAATTCAAGTGTGGATTTTAAGTTTCACATTAGTTGTGAATGAACTTAATGCAGATAAATATAAGGAAATAGATTATATATTTAGAGACAGTGGTTAGTGCGGAGCCATGTTGTGGATATTTGACTCTGTTAATAATCTTGTTGACCCGTTTGCTCATAGATACTTCCCTTGAGGAAGAAATAAGACATTTTAATTGACTTCGACTTAATGAGAAGAATGTTAGATTTTTTATTTTTATGTTAGAAATTTAAGTGAAATATTCACTGAGAGCAGGCTTAATGAAGATAATATAAGGGAACACACCCTTTTCTTTTGAACATATACCTATATACATAATGTCTTAAGATATTTTCGATTAAAGATGCAGTAATGCAGGTCCCTCCTTACTTTTAGGCTCCCTCACCCCAACTATGAACATCTTCCAAGGAAGTTCATAAGATCTTTAATTTGATGGCCAAAAGTGTTGTAACAATAGTTTATGGCAAACCGAAAAAATTACTGGTTGAGTCGCAGACAATGTCGTTTTCTTTAAGACGTTTCGTGGCACTGGCAAAAATTGTGCAAGCAGACTATCAACCACGAAGTCTCCACGATAAAACAGCCCAGATCACTGTATAAGATTCCCACTGCACTTAGGGAACATTTCTAGAATTACACCCTCTTGTATGACTTGAAAAGTCACTCTAAAGCCATCCAAAAATATGACTTGAAAAGTTACTCTAACAGCCAACAAAAAATATGACTTGAAAAGTCACTCTAATAGTCAATCGAAAAGTATGACTTGAAAAGTCACTATTATAGCCAACCGAAAATATGACTTAAAAAGTCACTCTTATAGCCAACCGAAATTATGACTTAAAAAGTCGTTCTTATAGCCAACCAAAAATATGACTTAAAAAGTCACTCTTATAGCCAACCGAAATTATGACTTAAAAAGTCACTCTTATAGCCAACCGGAATTTTTTAGAGCGACAGAAAGAAAGAGGGAGAAGTTTGCCAGAAATGCATCGGCTGAAATATGAGAGGGAGAAAGAAAAGTTGAGGAAATGCTTCTCAATTGGGGCAAGAAAAATGAAGAAAGAAGCTCTCTATATATAGGGAGTGAAACACTATTCAAGTGTTTATCCTGAGCGATGTGGGACTTGAAGCCTTTTTTTTTCTTTTTTTTCCTTTCTTTTTTTCAAACTTTCATCCACATTCTCCTTTGTTCTAATAATCCCCCACTTGAAATTTGAAAAGAAGATTTTCGAGGATTTCTTAAAATTGTGCATAAACAAAGGTGTCATACAACTTGAACCTTTGCATAGTGAGTAAGATTCAGATTTTACTAGAGTGACTCGAAGTCTTGAACTCTATCTCCGACATCAAACCACACACAACCTTTTCATAGGTGTATTCTATAAAGCCCGTGCGTTAAAGGCCATGCACGTCTATCCCGGTATAGTGAACGCTCTAGAAATTTTTGTCCAAAATTTCATATGAAGCGGCCCCCACTTCAACATTCACATAGGTGAGTCTATCAAGAGTACTTCTGTAGCCTAGGTACTCCACTCAACATAGAGTATAGATCTCATTAAGAATTACAATTTTTTTTTTCATAACTCATCCTCTTGTTACTTCAGGAATCATGCTGCATTCAGTTATAACAGCATGTTCATCTCATATCACTTCATAACTTGTTATTACCCATTGAACTTACACTACTACAAAAATCAAATTCAACGACGTAAGTTCAACAACGGTCCTTTGAAAATGTCGTTATTTTTAAAAGAATGGCATTTTTGTAAATATAATAATTATTTTAAAGGCGGTTTGTAAGAAAACCGTCTTTGTACAATTAAAATGATAAAACAAGGACGGTCTTGATATATGACTGACGTGAATATCAAATATTCAAAGACGGTCATTTTAAAAAACCGCCTTTGAATGAAAATGAATTTTTTTTTTTTATTTTAATGCGTTGTACTGCTGAAGGTTCTAGAGAGAGTAGATAGGAAGAGGAAAAGCCGTCGACCTCCTACCCCCTCCCTCTCCCTCTCCCTCTCAGTGTATTTGAGTAATAACACGGTCCCTCTCCCTCTCCCTCTCCATCCCATCACAAAGAAAACAACGATTCGCATTATTAGCATCATCAAACCAGAATAATTGAATCTGAAGTTGAAGTCGCAGTGAAACCAACCAGAATAATTGACGCATCATCAATTACATCGAGCTCTTAGAAATGAAGGATGAGAACGGGCTTCCAACGACGACGACAACCGCGGCCACGAAGAAGGAAAGCATGGATTCGAGTCTGTTTAGGAAAGGGAGGTAAGTTCATGATAAAGCTTTGTGAAACAGTGACCATCTTCAAAACTAACCTGTATCATCTTCTTTGTCTTTCGTCTGTCTCTCTTCTTTCCCCTCTTTCGAGGGTTTTTCTTTTTCTTTTTTCCCTTTTTATTTTTCCTTTATTTTGATTTTTTCTTTCTCTTGTTTTTCAGTTTTGCTTCCATTTCCTTTGAATCCCCATTTATTCTTCTTCTTCTGCAACCCTAACCCTAGAATTGAAGATGCAGCCACAGAGGTTAAGGCAGCAAGCCATGATGCAACCATCTCTCTACCACGAGGAGGGTGGATAATTTTACTTTTAGGAACTCTTTTTTTTTGTCTTCTTACATTTTTATTTTGCAAATAGAGCCTATCTTGAGTGGAAATCTGCCACCTGGCTTTGATTCGAGTTCATGCCGCAGTGTGAGTGTTAATAGACATTTTATTTTCATTTTTTTAAAATTAACATATTCGACTGTTCTTTGTTTATTTTGATTTAGTCATTTTTTTTCTTCCAGTTTAGTTTCATTAAGACACTTGTTGACTTCATTGTCTCTTTTCTAAGATGATAATCTTTTCAAAATTCTAACAAGTGATAGTCTCTTGTCCATACACAGTGAGTCATTCTGAATCTCTGATTTGGAAAAGGAAGGAAGAAGAAGCATTGCACGCCAGTGGACTTCCATACACAGTGAGTCATTCTGAATCTCTGATACTAACAACACAAAAGTGTAGGGTTCTATTTGACTAATTATTTTGACTAATTATATACATAATTTTCTTTCAAATTCCAGGTGGCTCTTTCAGTGATATTGACTGCTGCCGGAGTTCTCATTGCTACCCTTGGAGATTTTTCCTTTGACCTTTTTGGGTATAGCATGGCCTTTGTTTCCATTTTTTTCCTGGTGATACGCTGATATATCATAGTTCTTAATCTTATAATGGATTAATGGACACAGTAATTGTGCATGGTTTGCTCATAGTGCAGCTTACTCATACGCAGACCATATACCTTGTGCTTGTGGAAAAATCTGGTGCTGAGGATGGGCTTTCATCCTTGGAATCATGTTCTATAACAGCTTTTTATCTCTTCCATTTTTTATGTTTCTCATCATAGCCATAGGGGAATTCCCAAATTCTTTATCTATATTATTTGCAAAGGTCAGAATCTTAACCTGGTTCTTGGTATTGGAATTGATTCATGATTACACTACCATGAATTGGATTTTTGGACATTTTAAATCTTTTTTCCTTTTGTATACTCTTATCAAATAAATTCAATTGTTTCAAAAGGAACTGCTAAAAGCCTTAGTGATAGTATAGTTAATCCCAAACAGCAAATATGTTAGTTATGTACTCATTCATTTCGTTATAGTTAATTAATGATTATTACATTTGTGATTCTACAGAGGTAGGTAACTTGGTGATGTATTAATATTAATATTTTCCTTGTCCTGTGATTTGGCTGAATGGTACTAAATATATATATATATATCCTGAAGGAAGAAGGGAAGGGTTGTAAATGTCTCATCAAGATGTCATAAATTATCATATCCTGAAGGGATTAGATTTGATAAAATCAATGATAAATCAGGGTAACAATATGCTCAATGGTATAAAAGTGGAAAATTCGGTTGCACCGTCGCTAAGAGCCAATGTCTCAATTGTTGGCACACTAGGGTGCTTTACTCAGCCTTGATGTGATGGTGGCAAAAAAGTGGAAAATTCAGTGATTCCAAGGACCTCATTAGGAGTATTTGTGGGTGACACTTGGTGTAAAGGTAGGTTCCTCCTGTCTTGTGAGATAAAAGTCATGGTTTCAAATCTAGGACATGATCCCTCCACTTGCTAGGTGTAAAGTTGTATACATTTACCCTCAATAAACCTCTCCTAGTGGGAACCTGTTGCACTAGGATTTCTCTTTAAAGGTACTAATTTAGAAATTGCTCACATACTCATAGTAATTAAAACTTCTATATATTTAAAGCCAAGGAAGGGAAATATGATATATTCTACTCATTTTGATAGACAGTAGGATTTTAGAACCTAACACACAGATTGAATCAAAATTACCATCTTAAACTATATGTTACTACTTACCAATAGCATAGAAATTGTGGGGTGTGTTCACACGTGTGAATATGTTGGTTCTATATAGAGACTTCTAGGACCTTATGCTTTAAGCTTGTTGCTTTCAGATTTATTTAATAGTTAAATTGGATTTTATTGGTATTTATGCCAATCAATCACAAACTGAGATAGAAATGGTGCCCTGAAACAGTAGAGAAAATTCAAGGAAATGACATGTAACACAGTTATTTTTTCTTGAAAAAAATATAATGATACTTCTTGACACTACATTAGATTTCTTTATCACCCTTCCATATTGAATATATCCAATTTGTTGGTGTTTCATTGTTTTCTTCTTTGTATCTGAAGATATGCTTGTAGTTGTTTAGCTTGTTATATTGACAGCTTGCTCAAATTCTTATGCAGTGTTTGTTGGTATACTTGGTAAATATGCGATGAAAAATATACAGCAGGTAATTGATTTTGAATATTTTAATTAGTTCTTGTGTTTTATTTGATTACTAGTATTTTATCATGTCGATCTATAGTTATATAAGATACATGTTTATTTTTATATAATTATTAAAATATGTTATAATCTTTTTAATATGTAATAAATATATGTTGATGGGAGTATAATTGGTCAACAAAAAGGTCAAACTAAAAAAAAACGCAAGTATAGATGATTAAGTTCATTTACTTTTCTATTTTCATTAAAAAAATGCAAGTATAGATGGAAAATTACCTCCACAAATTTTAATGTAAAAAAGCCAACTATAGTGTACTTATTGGGTAAAAATAATAAATAGTTATCTGTGTTTGGACTTGGGGCTAGGATGCTCTTCAATATAAAAAAAAAAAACTATGCACTTTCGTTTTATGTTATACACTACAATGAAAATGAAACTTTAAATAGATTTTGCTTCCAGACTTTTCATGTGACCATTAAAGTATTATCAAATATGCTGAGTACGTATCCTAGTATTGATTAGACTTGATTTCAGCAATAAAATTTGGCTTTTACCACGCGTGCCTACCAACTAATAGTAGTGCAGTATTCCTCCGGTCATAATTGTAATTTATAAAGGATAAAATAAGAAATCTTTTTATTTGTAAGAATTCAAATATTTATAATAATTTTATTTAATTAATTAAGCTAGATTTATTTAATAAAATAAGATATTTATGTTGTTTAACAGATCTATTTATAATAATACTTTTATTATAATAATTTTATTTAATTAATTCAAATATTTATAACATTGTTTTTATTTTTATTTTTGGTTTTCATGTGTGATTGATTCATGCAGTAACAAGTCTGTTTTTTATTTTTGTTGATCTGTTCTAATGTATTGATTTTTATTTAGTTCTAACTTGAGGAGATAACTACCATCATGGATGACTTTAATGAGCCTGGATCTCTTGCTCCAATAGGATTGTATCTCGGTGGCACCAAATATATGGTCATCCAGGCTGAATCCGGTGCTGTCATTCGAGGGAAGAAGGTAACTATCATTTTTTTATCTCTGTCTGAAATTTGTTCATAGATTCGTATGTGTTTGAATGAACATTTGTAAAATTGATTTTGAAATAATATGATTTATGCAAGGATGATTTTATTCTAGAACCATGTTAGTAGTAAAACTCTAATTTTTTTTATCTAATGTAAAACCAATTCTAAATCCAAATATGCTATACTAATATGTGATGATTTACTATTTTTGTGAAGATATGATTTTCCATTTTTTTTAACTATATAGATTTTAGTTAATCATGAAATAAAATCACAGTCTACTTAGTTTCCTGACAGCCAATCATAAATATGATTGGTGATCTAGCCAGTAAGCTCTTTCAATTTTTTTATCAACAAAAATAAATGAGATATTAAAAAAAACTTTTTAAGGCAGTTCTTCACAAAACCGATGTAGAAAGAACTATAGAATATAATACTTTCTAAGGCGGTTCTAAGTAGAACCGATGTAGAAAGCAGTATATTTTAAGACGGTTTTATGTAAAACCGATGTAGAAGGTCTTAGAATAAAATATTTTCTAAGGCGGTTCTAAATAGAACCGATGTAGAAAGCAACATATTTTAAGACGGTTTTATGTAAAACCGATGTAAAGGATAGTATATTTTAAGACGGTCCCCTCAAAACACCCGTCTTAGAATGTCAATACATTCTAAGACGGTCTCTTTGAACTGTCGTTGTAGGTGCACTTACTTTTTACGACACCCGCAACAAAGACGATTCAAAACCGTCGTAGAAAGTGTTTTAAAACCGATGTAAAATCCTCTTTTTGTAGTAGTGCTAGTTCTTGGGATCTCAAGTCATTTAGGTCGGGTTACCATCATAAATGATCATCGCAATAAGGGCAATAGTCCCATTCTTTTAGAAGTGTAATGGACTTTCTCTCTAGCTAATCCTTTCGTCAAAGGATCTGCTAAATTATCATCAGTGCGTATGTGATCCACTCTAACAGCTCCTGTTGAGAGTAATTCTCTAATAGTGTTGTGCTTACAACGTATCTGTCGTTTCTTACCATTGTAATAACGGTTCTCAATTTTTTTTCAATAGTCGCGGTACTATCGCAATGGATCAACACAGCTGATATCGGTCTTTCCCATAACGGAATCTCTGCAAGTAGGCTTCTCAGCCAACTTGTTTCCTCACTAGCAGTTGCTAGTGCTATCATCTCAAATTCCATAGTGGACTGAGCTAAGATAGTCTGTTTCTTTGACTTCCAAGAAACAGCCCCACCAGCTATGCTAAATATATAGCTGCTGGATGCTTTGGAATCATCTGAAAGAGTGTTCCAATCTGCATCGCTGTATCTTTCAAGTACAACGGGAAACCTTTTATAATGTAATCCAAGGTTTATGGTTCTTTTAAGGCACCTCATTACCCTTTCAATAGCGTGCCAATGCTCCTTACTAGGTCTACTGGTAAACCTGCATAATAATCCCACAACATAGGCTATGTCGGGTCTAGTACAATCAGTGGCATACCTAAGGCTACCAATGATACTTGCGTACTCAGTTTGTCGTATACCTTCACCAGTGTTCTTAAACAGTTTTACACTTGGATCATATGATGTACTAGCAGGTTTACAATCAAAGTAGTCATATTTCTTTAAGATCTTCTCAATGTAGTGAGATTGATCCAGAGAAATTCCCTCTTTTGATCTAGTAATCTTAATACCAAGGATTACACTTGCTTCTCCGAGGTCTTTCATATCAAAGTTGTTACACAACAATGATTTCACATCTAATAGGTTTGCAGCCAAGAGACAAGTCTACTAAATGCCAGGTCTTGTTAGATTCTAAAGAATCCATCTCATTATTAATGGCTTCTTGCCACAAGTCAGCATCCAAAGAAGACAAAGCTTCTTGGAGGTTTGATGGATCCTCCTCTAATGTATAAGTCATATAATCGGGCCCATACTCTTTAGCAATTCTTGCTTTCTTACCTCTTCGAGGCTCTATATCTAGTTCTGGTTGTGCAAGATTTTCACTACTAATAGCAGGAAGATGACTAGATGAAGTACCCCTACTATTCCTTAATTTAAAAGAAAATCAGAAACCAAATTCTTTCTTATCTCTGGAGTATGCATCACATCTTTGAGAATCAAAGTCTTTCCAGAGGTAAACTTCAGTTCAACATCTCCAGTTCCAGTAACCGTAGAGGTGTGGGAATCACCCAGCAACACTTTCTTATTCGTGTATGTTTTAAACGTAGCACGATCATAGTAGACATAGCGGGAGGCGCCAGTGTCTACCCACCATCCATCTAATCCTCTAATCATATTGATCTCAGTTACCACAGCTATGTATGACTCTTGAGCAATTTTCTGTATCTCATGGGATTGAGACTCTACTGATTTATCATTAGTCATTTGATACTTGAGGTAGCGGCTAACAACATACTTTTTAGTCCCAGCTTCCTCAATATCATATTAATTTGGCAGACTTATATAGGCTATAATAATCATAAAGATCATCAGCTAACCCATTCAGAATGAAATTATTGCATAGGTAATCATTTTCATTCCAAAGAGCTAATTCCATAGTCATTTTATCCTTCACTTCCTTCTCAGCATCTTTAGGCATCACTGGAATGTCAGTGTTCAAAACATAGGCAACTTTTTTCATAGAAAACATCATCTTTTGTTTCCAATGTTTGAAATGATACCCTTCAAACCTAAAAGGTTTGTTGAGGTCATTCCTGTTCGAGCCAGTAATATCTATGGTAGCCATAGCAGAGCCGAAATCGTCTTAAAATTGTTGTAACAATAGTTTATGGCAAACTGAAAAAATTACTAGCTGAGTCGCGGACAATGTCGCTTTCTTTAAGACGTTTCGTGGCACTGCCAAAAATTGTGCAAGCAAACTATCAACCACGAAGTCCCCATGATAAAACCGCCCAGATCACTGTATAAGATTCCCACTGCACTGAGGGAACCTTTCTAGAATTACACCCTCTTGTATGACTTGAAAAGTCACTCTAAAGCCATCCAAAAATATGACTTGAAAAGTCACTCTAACAGCCAACCAAAAATATGACTTGAAAAGTCACTCTAATAGCCAACCGAAAATATGACTTAAAAAGCCACTCTTATAGCCAACCGAAATTATGACTTAAAAATTCATTCTTATAGCCAACCAAAAATATGACTTAAAAAGTCACTCTTATAGCCAACCGAAATTATGACTTAAAAAGTCACTCTTATAGCCAACCGAAATTATGACTTAAAAAGTCACTCTTATAGCCAACGAAATTTTTTAGAGCGACAGAAAGAAAGAGGGAGAAGTTTGCTGGAAATGCATCGGCTGAAATATGAGAGGGAGAAAGAAAAGTTGAGGAAATGCTTCTCAACTGAGGCAAGAAAAATGAAGAAAGAAGATCTCTATATATAGGGAGTGAAACACTATTCAAGTGTTTATCCTGAGCGATGTGGGACTTGAAGCTTTTTTTTCTTTCTTTTTTTTCCTTTTTTTTTTTCAAACTTTCATCCACATTCTCCTTTGTTCTAACAAAAAGTGATAATATTTTCTAGAGATAGATGATTTAATGCTTGAAGAAATAAGGTGTGAGAATTGAGAAAGCAAAATGATTCAATAAATAAAGATAAGAACGGTAGAGGAAATGAAATTTTTACTCTCCTAACCATATTCAAAGCCAAATTTAGAAGATTACGTTTGATTTCAATAATATAGTTCACAAGCCCAAACAAAAGAGAAGGCCAAAGAATCATGAAGGTGACAATAACATCAGACAAGTTCAATTGGAATTTGAGGCTATCAAGCGGTAGCTGTTAAAGCAAGAATAATTGAAAAAATAAGCAACAGAGCATATGATCTCTATTAAAAACCATATTAGCTCAACAATGGTGAGACTCTTTATTCACCCAAAAAAAAAGAAGACAATGGGACTCTTGAATTATGCATTTTACACCTTGAAACTTTGAACATACTCCTTCAAAGTTCAAAACCAATAATTGAGTTTATAATTTTTGTTTGTCATAATCACAAACTCCTAGTCTCATGCAATTTGGTAGGGACAAAAAGCCTGGGATGCTGATGTATAATCGTATAGCTAACTATAAATATCAATCATAACAACAATAAAAAATTTTATTCTTACTAACTAGATTTTTTTTATTAATATTCTACGTGTCCATTGCCTACTTATACATGTTCCTTTGATAGCATGATAAGAAATATCCTAAACTCCAAGATGTTTCCTCTATCATAACTAAATTAATTAATTAATTGGTAACAAGTCATGCTCTTTCTTAAGAGGCAAAATGTAATACATTAAAAATACAGACTAACCACAAGTTTTTTTTATGAGTCAAGAAAATTTTTTGTACTAAAAACGCTAACCTTTACAATTCACGTAAGTTGTATGAAAGGCTAGCACTATTAGAAAATATGCTTTCTACATCTGTTATCTATGACTTTCAACATCGGCTTTTGAACCGATGTTGAAAGTACCAACGTTGATAGTATTATCGTTAACATCGATTTTTTAAAAATCGATGTTAACGTAAAATTACCAACATCGGTTATATAAATAACCGATGTTGGTAATATGAATTACACCTAAAAAATGTATATTGATGTTGAAAGTTAACATCAGTTTTCTGTAAAAAAAAAAAAAACCGATGTTAACGAATGCGTTAATGTTGACAGTTAACATCGGTTTTCTGTAAAAAACCGATGTTAACGTTTTTTATATTAACATCGGTTTTTTACAAAAAACCGATGTTAACTGTCAACATTAACACACTCGTTAACATCGGTTTTTCCAAAAAACCGATATTAATATCGTTAACATCGGTTTTTTAAAAAAACCGATGTTAATTGTCAAATTAACACATTCGTTAACATCGGTTTTTCCAAAAAATCGATGTTATTTTCAGGAATAAAAATCATAACAATTTAAGGTCACAGGAATAACATGATATGAAAACTTGAGATTAGAGTAGCCATGCTGATTAGAAAATGTTATAGGTCAAACACTGCAATTCTTAAAAAGCTTAGGCTTATCATTCTATAACATTTAAGAATTAGATGAAAAGAAAAAGAAAGCATGAGAAACATAATATAGGAAATATTTTGGGTACTTGACAACAAATTTTCCCGCAATGCTAGATATGCTTAAACCTATAGTACAAGTTTAGAACAAATTCAACCAGATTCCCATACAAATAATCAAATTATGCCCTTCCAACAAGTCAGTCAGGTAACAGGATAGTCATTTCCAATAAGAAGATAGACTAACTGGAAAAATTTGAGATGAAAATGGAATCGCCATTATCCAATATGATTCCTATTCTAACCATCAGTCTACAAAGCACCAATACTTGCATTTGCTTCACTATCCAATATGAATATTTGGATACTTCATACTTATTTGATGTCCTCTTTACACACCCACACACACATTGCAAGCATTGTTTCCTATATAGTAACACAGTATCAACCGTCCAGGGTCGGCTTAATGTTGGGCCTAGAGTAGTATACATGAGGTCATGAATCAAAATTCAGTGACTATTGTAAAAAAAAAAATACATTGAATATCTATTTTTTTTTTGGAGTGAATTACATTGTATATCTTTTACTTTACCATTCCATCAAACAAACATGCATATTATATCCGTGCATCATAGCCATTAATAGATAAAATATCAGCAAAACATTTAGTGATCCTTTAATGATTTGGCATGGAAATTGCATGACAACTCATTCAATGTTCAAGAAAATTAAGCAGAAATAAGAATTAATTAAGAAAATAAAAAAAAAGTTTAGGAGCATCGCAACCCTAGCGGTGGGAGTGGAAGGAGGAGAAATGGGAACTCACCGACAAAGTGATATAAGTGTGGTGGTGAAACAAAGGTTGGAGAAAAAGAAGAAACATAGATCTAGAGAGAGAAACGATGAGGTGTGAGTGGAATGCTTGTTGAGTCTGCAAAGAATGGGATGCGAGGGCGCTTATGTAGAGGAGGAGGATGTGAGGTGTACGCAACGCGTTCCCACTCTCTTTGTTGTTTCACAGACACAGGCCATAGCCACTTCACCTTTATTCAAAATTAAATTAAATAAGGAGAAAGAATCAGAGAATATCTGTTTGGTAAGGTGCCGAATAAAAAAATATAATGTAAGAAAGAAAATAAATATAAAAAGAAAAAAATGAAAGAAATAAAATTTTAATTAAATGATGAAACAAAGGGATTCAAGAGCATATCAAACAACAAATCACAATGGTGAATCAACAGACCTTGCGTAGATGAAAACATATTCCTTGAACTCGTATCAAGACATTTGTTTCGTGGCTGATTTTCAGAGACCTAATTAATTGAATATATTTTTAAAATATATATGAGAAAAAATATAACTGAAATCAGTGTTGGAATCTTATATATGAAGAAAACTATATAGTATAAGAGAAAAATGGTATGCTAATAATGGAAAGAAGGAATTATTACCAGGCCTTTACTCTGGAGTGGAGAGATGCAGAAGAAGAGGAAAATGATGGTGAAGGGGAAGAAGGAGAGGATTTAGAGGAAGAAAACTCGCATTCTTCCTCGTAGATGGTCTCAACTACTACCCCTAATTGATTCAAACCCCTCATCTGTTTCTCTCGCTTCTCTTTCTTTGAATTGAATCGCTCTTATGCACTATGCACAGGACACACTTCTGAAAAGATTTTTCAATGCTTTAATTATAATCATATTCATAGGTATTGTTATTCACTGTAATAAGATCAATAACGGGTGAGAAAACTGGAAATAGCAACAGTTCCAGGGCGATAGCGATGAGGCTTCTTGACTCCACCGGTTGTCGGTGCAGATTTCCTTGTAGCCTACATAGAAATCACGCGTTTATTGAATTATTAATATCCAAAATCACATAATTACGTAATTGAAGAATCAATTGTCAATAAACCTTCGGGAAATTAGGAATAAAAGGTAATTGAAATCGAGAAACCCTAACTAGAAAAAAAAACGAAACACTAAATAAAAAAAAATAGTACCTTGGTGGCGAGTTACTTCCTAGGAGCCTTTCCATCGGTGGATTTGCGAGCGGTTTGCTTGGTACGAGCCACGGAAAACGATTGAGAGAGGAAGAAGACGCAGAGAAGACAAAAAATTGATTTTCGAAGATGCAAAAGAATAATTGATATGCGATGTGGAAAAGATGGAACAGTTGATTTGTTTTTTATATGGGCGTGTAATACGAGGGTTTTCTATAAAAAAAAAATAGAAAGGATTTTAAATAAGAAACACAAAATATTTTTGGAAAACCGATGTTAAGAAGGATACTTTATTTACAAATATGCCACCGCGTTTAACTTAACATCGGTTTTGTCCAAAACTGATGTTAATAAGCCAATGTTAAAATTGCTTTTTGTAGTAGTGTAGAGACAAAAAGTGATCATTCAACACTTATGTTGGAAGCAAAGAAAAAGACAATACTACCATTTTATGGAGCATTAGCACAAAACAAGAGATGCGACAAATAATACGGAGGAAATAGGAGATTCATCCTTAGATTCGAAAGAGATGCATGACGAAAATATGCAGAAAGTGCTAAACAAACATGTTCATTTATGCAGAAGACTTGTTATTGAGGAGAAAATCAGTATATGTAAGAATCGGCCGCAACAGAATCAAAGTTAGCCAAAATCACACGAAATCCATAAAATAATGAACAGAGAAATGTAGATTTACTCAGTCAATCGAAGCACGGAGGGAGGAAACGGTTAGATCAAGCGAGAAAAGGGAAGTGGAAAATAAGAACGTGAGATTGAAACAGAGAGAGAACCATAGATAACATTGATTTAAACAATAAAATAGAATACAATAAAATTCTAGAGAATTTTAAATTCTGAGAATTTTAAATGCTTCAATTTAAATTCTTTCATTTATAAAATTTTGTGTTTGGATAAAAAATTAGATTTCTTCATTTTTAAAATTTTGTGTTTGGATAAAGAAATTAAATTTCTTCATTTTCAAAATTGTGTCTGGATAATGAAATTGAATTTCTTCATTTTTAAAATTTCTTATTTTGATAAAATAATCAAATGCATTTTCTTTTAAAATTTTATATTTTAATAAAACAATTTTTAATAAAATAATTATATTTTTCATTAATAAATTCTATGTACTATTTGTCGAGTGTGATATTCCAATAAATATGTACTATTTTAATCTATTTCAATTAAAAATATATAATTTAAATATTTAAATTATTATTTCATTTACGACACACTACACCACTCATAACATAAACAATATTTAGTACCATTTCACCTTATAATGTTATTTAAAAGTCTATAGATGAAACTTATTTTTTTGCCGAAGTCATTGGTCAGTAATGCAATTACACCAAAATAAACTTTACTAAAATAAAATCTAGTCACAAAATAAGTCCAACTTCCAAAATAATTCTGAATTTTCTAATTGCATTTGCTTCAACACAAGAATTCCTTCACATATTTTCTGCAAAAGAAGACATAATGTTAAGTGTCACTAAACAAATCATATTTGTTAAAACATAATTTGTTATATAAAATGAAAGATATAAATGTAAAACATAATTATACAACATCAACATACTTGTCATAATATCAAACGTACCTATAATTCGACATCAAGGCATAAAAGATAAGATGCAATCCTCTTTCTCATCCAATGGAAGAGCTTTTATAATCGCAAACTTAATGGGATTTTCTGTCAACCAATCAATTGCTCTATGTCTAAGTGCACCATTAAAATTAGGTATATTATCTAGCTCACTCACCATTTCATGTACCACTTCTTGAGCTTCTTTTATCTCCATCTTTTTTTTTGTTCTCCATCTTCTTCTTAGTCACTTCAACAAATTATTTCAATGACTCGGCTACTTCTTTCATTGAGGAAATCATCCCTTCTTTCTCTCCTCTCTTACTTGGGCGAATGTTTTTTCTCGTGGCAGAACTTGATCCCTCTAAGTCAAAACTCACACTATGAATTGCTTCCTCTTCATTTGTTTCTTTGCTCATGATATCATCTGCATCTAATGCATTTTCTACTCCGAGTCCAATAGCTCTATCCTTTGCACATAGGTCAACAATATCATCCCAATTAGGAATGACTTTGAATCGAAATCGTTTGGCCTTTTCATGTGACTTGAAAAAAAATAGAAACATGTTAATAACAACACAAATAATAACTACTATTGAATAAAATTGAAAGATAATTGGCTACCTTAACATATTCATTCCATGCAATTTCATTTTCAATGGTAATCATGTACTTTGTGTTATCCCAATCAAATCCACTTTGACTAAGAATGTCACTCACAATTCCATACCATGTTCTCCTAAGCTTAAAACGATTCTTAACATTATCTGCCATGAGGTGAACTCCAAAACGCTTGGACAAAATTTGAGCTGCAGTACTGCGTGCTACTGCTTTCCAATTCCATCACCTTTATTGCCCAAATTTCTTTGATCTCTAAGCACATCAGCTAGCACACGCTCCATTTCCAAGTTCCATGCGAAGTAACTTCTTGTGTCCTCACTAGACATCTTTCTTTTTCCACTTGACTTGTTCTTCACATTGCTTGATTCCATTCCTCTAGACAAAAAAAAAAATCTCGCATATATAATTACATATATATAAAGGTGAGACATGTCAAATTAGCATTCTACAAAAGTATAAAATTAACTACACATAAAAAGAAAACAAAATCCAAAGTATTATGAAATACAAAAATCCAAAGTATCACACATACATGAGTATAGAGTCAATTACACATAAGAAACAAAATCCAAATCCACTAAAAACATCTCCCTAATCAAAGTTTCTTCTTATTCGATAGGTGGCAAACATATTCATTGCTAAAGTATCACGGAATCTTGTCCATTCCTCAGTTGCTTGGATAGTTGTGACTTCATATCCAATATTATTTGTTGATTGATTAACTCATTGTCAACAACAGATAAAAATTCCAAGTCTTGGGCTTCCAAAATTGGATCACTATGTTGTTCATCTCTTATGAAATTATGTAGCATGAAACAAGCATTAATAATTCTTATTTGTGTTCTTATATCAAAAAAAGAAGGAGTTCTTAATATACTCCATCTTTTCTTCAATACCCCAAATGACCTTTCAATAACATTCCTTGCACTTGCATGACGAAGATTAAATAACTCCTTGTAGTTTTGAGGAGTGTTTCCGATCCACTCATTAAGATGATATCTAGTCCCTCGATAAGGTGCTAAAAATCCAGGGCCATTTGTATACCCCGCATCCACAAGAAAATATTTACCTACAATGGTTAAAAAAAATATTATATATAAAAATATGCATATTTCTTTTATATGTTAAATAAAGTTTCATCATTTCATGATATTACCATTTGGTATATGGAGACAATTTTGACGATGCAAAGCATCTCGCAATACTCGAGAATCTCCTGCTGACCCTTCCCATCCGGGCAACACATATATAAACCTTAAATCTGGACCACTAACTCCTAAAACATTTACGATATCTAGGTCTATCTTCTGCAGAAATTGTTACTGGAATATGTATCCCATCAAGTGCTCCAATCGAATTCTAAAAACATTTCAAAATAAAAAATAAGTCACAATCACTTAAAGTACCTTATAATTACTAACAAATGACAAATTTACCTTAAACCATCTCCATTTGTTTTCCACTGAGCTCTCTAGATTATACTCATGGAACTTCAAATATTCTTTGCTTACTTTCATTATAGCTCGCAGGACATTCTTGAATTGCCTACTAATTGTTTCCATGGATCTACAATAACTAAAGTGCACAACTCTATACTTTAGGTTGTGAGCAAGAATATGCAAAAACATTGCCACAACTTCATCTATAGGAACATTTTTTGTTTTTACCAATTGTCCTTTCTCTTGTAAAATTCTACAAAGCTTAAAAAATGCCTTTTTACTGACCCTTAATTGTTCAATGCAATCAGTTTCTGTTCCCCTGTATAGACGATTGAGGAAACTATGCCTTTCTAATTCCAAATTTCGGGCAGGTTCCTTAACAAAGTACTTGTCATGATACCAAGTCAGTGCACCCAAAAGCATAGTGACAACACTAACAATAATGAAAAATACTTGTTCAAGTTCTTCTTCCTCTTCTTCATCTCTTCTACGTTTTCTTGAAGCAGCCGAAGCATCAACTATACTACTTTCCATTTCTAGATAATCCACACTATATAAATAAAAAAAGAAAAGTAATATAAATAAGTGCATGATCATAGCCAAATAAAAAATAATCTAGTCTTGCAATAAGTGCTTTAGCCACGTGTATGGACCAACAATTGAATTGCTTGTGGGAGATTCCTTTTTTTTTTTTTGGCTCCCACATTCACCGGTGTCATATGATTAATTAGGAAGCTGATGCATATGCTTATCAAGAATAATGATAAAAATTCAATTGAACAATCAATAGAAATTCAAATACATCATTACCATCTCTTAAAAATGTCAAAGCAAATATTTTCTCCCTCTTCTCCCAGTGCAGAAACCATAATACAGCTTCTCTCATTATCAATTTAATCTCTAAAGACAAGTACCACTAATCAATTTAAATCTTAATTAAAGTAGTTAATCATCGATCATTTTGGTTTTTAATTTGGTAATTTTAAAACTTAAAACACGATAATCCTTTTCAAGGTTGTTTAGAATAGTCATAGTCTAATAATTTAAGGATTGAAATATTATTAATTTTTACGATTGCAAATACTACTAAATTCTCTTTTTTTTTCCACGCAAAATATAGAAGTAGGAAAAACTTTATTGAAGTTCAGTGGCAGTCTGCATATATTCTGGGTGATACTGCAATGCTGCATTTGGTAAGTTTTTCATCTTAAAAGTTGAAACGTAATCTAATAAACTGTTGATGCTGGAATCACTTGTTGTAGTTCCTAAAAATTGAAACGTAATCTATCCACGGACAGAGGTTACAACTTAAAAGTGTAGGTAGAACTTAGAAATAGTAAACTAGCACACATAAACTTTTATTTATTATTTATAATAAAAAAAAAAAACCAAGGTTAGTATTTAGTAGAATTGCATCCAATTTATTTACTGAAATCACAGGTACACACTTTTCACAAAGCATGGTGCAAGACTTATCACACTTGTGTATACCAGATTCCATCTATATATGAATACTATTTGTGAGTTGTGAAACAATTTTATAATTAGGTGATAATATTATTTATTTATTTATTCAATGTGATGATCCAATTCAATTAGATTAGATTACTCATAAAAAGTTAAATTCAATTTAATATGATGTAATTGAGTTGGATTAAAAATTATTTAACCAAGCAAAACACGGCCTCTAAACAAAAGCTATAATAGTTAAAAATCAAACCAACACAAGGGGATAATTTTGACAAAGCAAAATAAAAGGTTTTCTCCGTCTCCTGTTTTTCATTGGGTAATTGAGATGAAATTCTGGCTGTGCCAAATTTACCATGAACCAAAATACTTTCAACTTTCACTCCAACCAATGTAACAGCCAATTTTTATGGTAGAAAACATGAGCAAGCGTAAAATGGACTGAAGCTGAGCTGCTCAACAGTACAAAAATGTATCTCAGACTCTAACAAAAAATAAATTGGTTGTTGTATAGATTCTTATGAAAAGATTACATCAAGTGATTCCAGCATCAATAGTTTCTTACTTTCTTCTATGTCCCTCCCTTTTCTACACTGAGCTAAGCAAATCAATGATTTTTTTTACAACACCGAAATTCAAAATTTAGGAAGTGAGAAAAGAATAAACTTTCTCATATGAATAGAGAGGAACTCGATTTACAAAAAGAAAAGGGGAAGAAGCTTGAGCATACATGAAAATAAATAAATAAATATGATAGAAGAAAGCTAAGACAGGTTGATGAGGAAGTAGACAACAATGTTTAGAAAGAGATATGAGAAAGGCATTGTGATAGGTATTAATTATCAATGGGATCTACAAATAAGAGAAGGAAACAGAGAGAAGGGTGAGAGCACAAATGAAATGAAAGCAAATGCTCTACCAAGCTAGAGAGAGGTTCTTTGAGCTCCAAGTTCTATTGCAAATCCATCATATCCCCACAACTCAAACCCCAATTCCAATATAATAGAATCACTCCTCAATTTCATTATGACAACAGTCTACAAAGGATTAACTACAGTGAAAACCTCTGTTATTTGAAGAATTAAAACTAGTGTTGTGACACCTTAATATTTAAATTCAGCTGGCTTTCTCGTTAATTATAAAACTGGTACAATAGATTGTCATTGGATGAGTGCTAACCAATATTATCATACAAGGAAGCAATGTATAAATTAGTGATCAATATTTTCTCAATGTCTTGTTTTAACAGCAACTAAATTCTTAAATTGATAAGATTTTCTCACTCTAAAGAAGAACAAGACAAAAACAACAGGAAGATTCAACTTCAATTCAATTACTAAGTTTTAGACATAGGTATCTCCCTCAGATTTCTACATTAACAAGTGGGTATTATAGATGCATTCCATCCAAATCCACTAAATCCTTAAATCCACAAGCACTCAATCTTAAGCTTTAACTAGACCTGAATAAATACTTTTAATTGATGATCCAATGGAATTACCAACGAGCACTCAAGTTTCAAGCGCGGATTGCTTTTGCACGGCTTCAGGCAACTCATCCACACTTAAACCAAATTATGTCACGAAGGAAATTGGCAGAATCAAACCAAATATTAACATAAACAACTAGTAAATAACATTTAGACAGATCATTCTTACGGAATACAGAATCTGCACACGAACAAGGCATAATAAGTGAGATTTATCAATTTACAAAAGTCAGCTGGCTCTACTCTGCTGTTGGTACTTCCCATTCTGTCATTTTACTACTACAACAAAAATTAGATGAGTGACCATGAATCTAAAAGAAAATAGTTCCTTTTATACACACTCTTTGAACAAGATTAGCCTTTCAAGTTCCAAGACACATGCCCTTTGCATATCAAGTTAGCAAAGTATCTAGTAGGGGAAAATATCAGATTTGGCTTAGGCACAAATTTTACCATATTAATGGTTGCTAGTACATTTGTGATATGCAACTAGATCGACATGGCCAAGACTATGTGCGCAATTGTAGCTTGGTGGTACGAACTTTAGTAACATTCTAGTCTAGTGGGACTTAGGAACCTAAATAATTGTAGTGATATTGTACTAAGTTAGGAATTCCTTATATCTTTTGCTAATATATGTATTCTTCTTTAGTTTAGCTTCCTTTAAATCACCATAAGATTCATATACAGTATTTCTATAGGCCCACAACTTGTTTATTTCTTGTATCTATATGCTAAATTCGCCTGCATCGTCACCATCTTAGAACCCACATTCATTTCCCCCGCTTTGTTAATTATATTTATTGTAATCCAATTGGACCTTGCTAGGAAATGGGACATAGTATTGGAAGTTTTAACTTAGAAAAATCAAGAAAAAAATAAGATTCAACACTAATTCCCACGAGGTCCACCAATTAATGAATTGCATTATCTTCCCCAGCAGAAACGAACAAATGTGAACCTTATATATAATCCAAAGAAATTAAAGACCATTAAACAGAAAATTTATTCATGTGGTTCCCTTTGTTAGTAACAATGTTTTTGGTAGGGGAAGCAACTTGATGTGATCTAGATCTCTGTTAAGGCTTCCTTGAGCAGAAAGAATCAAAGGGGACTTGTTAATGTACCATAGCCAGCTAACTTCACCCTCCAATGAATTAAACACAGTGAAGAATAAACACAAAGTGAAAAAACCAAAGTTCTCATTGAAGAATAAACACAAGCACCTACAGTGCAAGGTCTATTCCTAACAAATTTGCAAAAATGCCTACATTACAAATTAACGAAATCAAACAATGAGTACCCATAGTACAAAACCAATGAAATCAAACAACTAAATAAAAAATAAATCACAAATTAACAAAAAAAATAAACACACTATGACACAACAAGAGTGTGGGTCAAAATCGCAAAAGAAACTTACTTGCGTGTGCAGTGTGAGAGAGTGGCTGAGAGGGGAAGAGCGTGAGAGAATGGCTAAGAGGGGAAGAGAGCCTCGTCTGCGTGAGTGGCTGAGAGAGCATGTCCGTGGAAGAGGAATTTTAATTCCTCTCTTTTTTGTGAGAATTTGAAATTCTCCCAATTTAGTTTATTAAAATTCTTTAAAAAATGATGACATTTTAATTACTTCAAAAATATTTTACCCAAACAGATTATTTTATAAGAAAGCATTTTAATATCCCAATTAAAATACTTTACCCACTTTAATTACTCCATCCAAACAGACACTAAAGATAAAGAGATAATGAGAGAGAAGTACCTGAAAGTGTGAACGAGAAGGTTTGTTAGAGCGCACAGAAAATGTGTGAAGAGGAGGGAGTGAGAGGGAGGGCAAAGATTGAGTTAAAATATTTAAAACAGAGGCCATAGGTTTGGAATTCAAAAGTAGTCTTCAGTCCTTCCCTTGAATCCAATTTGCCCAAAAGTGAGGACAATGAACAAGCCAAGGTGCCACGTAACAAGACATAACCTGCACACGATGTATGTCTCGTGTTAATTATTAGTGTGTCTTGAAGAAATACTTTGAAAGAGAAAACAGTAGTAGAAGATGTGTTTTATTCATCTTATTTAATATATTGCATCCTTATTTCTTCTTTCATACACCTTTTTAATAGGGGGCCACACCATATCATACCCCCTATATGTTAGTTACAAATAGCAAAACAATCAGATTTTATTTTACTCACTAGCACAAGATAACAACAATATCGATCAACTAGAGCTTAACAATTCATTTTAAAATTTCAAATGCATTTCCACTTTCCGAAATGTTAAAAAAAAGGAATTATATGAGGCTAAAATTCTACATACTGCCCATTCATGCATGGATATGACAAACAAAGAATTAGGAAGAGAATATCAAATTATAAGCATTGGAAAATCATATTTTATGGCAAGAAAATCACAAAGTCTTACTTTAGCATATACACACAATATTCATGCATGGATATGACAAACATGGCAAGTCTGCACAAAATTTGAATATGGCAAGTCTGTAAAAACATTTAGTATGTTTTGCACTAAATGTAACTATTTTGAGGATCCCTTTCAAGATGAAACCTTTTATCTTTGGACAAAATTGGTTATTTTTCTATCTACTAAGTTGTGTTAAGCTGGGAAGTTATCTTCACTAATATCATTTTGTTAAGTAAAATACTGAGAAATATTGTTTTATCCATCTTATAGTCTATTTTATTGAGTTTTAAGATAAATATAATTTAAAAGCTATTGACAGAGTTCTTATATTTTTTTAAAAGAAAATTTATTAGATCCCTGTTCATTAAAGCTATTGACATGCCTGTGAATTGTGTATTCATGACACCGAATAAATTTGAAATATCTAATGCCAAACATACATATCATATTCAACTCAAATCAATGTTCTAACTACTACACTAAATGGCAAACAACTTACCTTCCCAATAAACAGAGAATCTAAGACAATAGAAGTGCCATACTCCTTTGTCTCTATCGACCCTATTTGCAACAAAAATCAAAGTCATGAGCAACGGAACAATGGAAGGATTTTCATTTTCATTTGAACAAAATTAGAGGTGAAATTAAAGGTGAGAAATACTTGAGGTTAGGGATATTTTAGAACTTGCTTTGCTAAAAAAAATTGTCGCGTCGATTGCAAACCAAAGGCTTCTGCGAAGTGGAAATGAGAGAGCAACCTAATATGTTTAAAGAAAATGTGTTTAGATCTTGATTCAAATCTAAAAGCGAGTTCAAATCCTGATTTATACATGTGAGAACTCTATGAGAGAGATGGAGAGCGACCAAGGAGAGAGAAAGATAGAGATAGAGAGCGAGCGAGCGAGAAGATAGAAAGATTGGAATTACTCTTTCTCTCTGTTACTATCTTTGATCCGCAATGTTGTATCGAAGGTGAGGGTTTTCCTTCACTAAGATCAGAGAAACCCTCTCTATGTGAGAACTCAACGAGAGATGAACTATAGAGCTTCACTTAGCATGAAATTTTTTATTTTGATCAGAGAACACTTAAGCGAGCTGAAAAATCTAAGTTGTATATTATAATTTAATTTAGAAATTAAGGCGTGTATCAATTAATTTAGAACTATTGAGCTTGACTCTTTTACATAATTAAGTGAGAGTTAGTACATATATAAGTGCATGACTTTTTTCTCATAATATAATTAATTTTACTATTTTTAAAATATATATTTAATCTTAAATTAATTTTGATAAAATAAAAAAAATAATAATTTATCAACTTGTGTATCACCATTGGGCCTTATTGGATTTCAATCAACCATTAGTCCATATGTTACACTAAAGTCATATTGAAAAGTGGTGAATGTAAGTTACACACTCATTTACCAATACATCCACATGCCATTTTGGATATTTGGTGTAAAATATAGCATTAATATAAATTTTATGTAAAAATAGTTCAAAATTCAAACTTTATTCTTTTTTAATCTATTATATTTTTATAATCTTATATATTATCTTTTAAAATATTTATATATATATGATTTAATGAGAGTATTTTTTTAACCTATATTAAGATATTCTTGTTATTTATTATAACCATATATTTTTTATTTATATTTAAATTTATTTAATCAGGGTATGTAATTTTTTTAAAGAATTAAATTATATAGTAAATATACATAATTAAATAAAATGAAAATATTTTCTATTTTTGTAAAATATTTTTGTATGTGATTTATTGACAGCATTTTTTATCTATATTACAATAATTAAATGAATATCTTAATATATATAAAAAAGGTGTTGTCACTAAATCTCAATCATTATTTTAAAATATAAATATAATATATAAAATAAAAATAAAACTTATATAAATATACATATTCTAATTTATTTATGTTCAAATAAAATTAATCATATATATTATATTTTAAAAGATAATATATAAGATTATAAAAATATAATAAATTAAAAAATAATAAAATTTGAATTTTGAACTATTTTTGCATAAAACTTATATTAATATCATATTTTACACCAAATATTTAAATGAGTACTTGGGTGTAATGATAAAGGAGTGTGTTTCTCACTCCAATGATCAAGTTTCTAGTCCTTTCTCAAACATTTTGAAGTTATCATTTTTTTAGAAAATGTTGATCAACTTTCTAGTTAACAATCAACCATTAAAACTCAGTGCACATGTTGTACTAAAGTCAACTTGGGTCTCTATCAATGCATAAATTCCACGTACACCACATTGAACCTTAATGAATCATTAGTGTTACACTTATGCCTTATATTTTAAAATACTTAATTTTACCAAATTTGATTATGACATATTTTCATAATATAAAGGGTATTTATTTATTATAAGTTTTAAATAATTATATAAAATAAACAATCATTTTGTACAAAACACAAAATAAAAGATCAATGATAAGCATGATTTATTTATCTTAGTAAAATAATGTAAATATTGATTTGTTAATTTTATTTAAAATTATCATAGTATAACTAAAATATTATATATTTATTATGATTTATAAAATATTGTAAATATTGATTTGTTAATTTAAAAATATTACTAATATATTAATTTCAATACTTTTCAAGTATAACATGTATTTAAGTATGTTATATATTTATTATGGTTTATAATAAATTAAAAATTTAGTTTCTTAATTTTTTTAGAAAAAAATGCATTTGGTCGCTAATCTCAAAATATTAGTTAGTCTTATAGCGATGAAATATTTTCATTCGCTATCCTCAAGTTCATTTCGGTCGCAATAATACTTGTGTATTTATAGATATATAGCAACCTACATTTCGGTCGCTAGTTCAATAGCTTACGGAAGTTAGCCACCACCAATAAATTCGGTCTCAAATTCGATCACAAATTCGGTCACAAGTAGCGACAGAAAATGTTTGGTCTCTATTTTGGTTGCTAATCACCGATAATTTTTAGTTTCAAATTACGGTCGCTAAATTGCTTTATTTAGTAGTATGTTTAGAGAGATTTTGCTTTGTTTTCAATCAGTTAAGATTGTTGTTAATTACTGCAACTTCTCATATACTGTCAATCTTACATGTATATTAGAGAAATAAATACTCTTTTGGGTAACTATGATCCTTCTATGAAGGTGTTGAACATGGAGGACTCCTTATCTAAACTCGTCAAACAAAGAATGATTTATTAAGCCTTTATTAAAATTATCCTTTTGTGTATATCGTTAAAAGTGGTTAACAATAAGTTTGTGTTATTCAATAAATTCATGTAATAAGGACTCTTTAGATTTTGCATTTCTAATCTCTTCTTTCCATTTTCTAATATTTTTTGCTCATTTTGTAACAATTGAAATTCTGGTCTCTTAGCAATTAAAAAGTTACAACGACGCAATTCTAAATCGGTCCAACGAAACCGTCATTGAATAATAATGTGGTGGCAAATTTGTAATTATGCTATCAAAAATGACGGCGGTGGTGAGTAACCCATCTTCGTATGGATGTTACAACGACGGGTCTAGTTTTGACCGTCGTTGAAATGAGAAATCCACAACATTTATGGATAACTACGGTCGTGGTATGGGAATTTGATTAAAACACATCCTTGCGCCCATCAAGTCACTCACAGACCCTACCCTCTAGAGATTATCTCAGCTCCGGTCCTCCCATCAGTCCTCCGCCCTCGTTGGTTTTTGCGCCACCGTGTAAACGTGTTGCGCCGCCGTGTAAACACAGTGTACCCTGTAGAGATTATCTAACCCTAGTTACCCCTCCATAGTTTACGTGTTTACTCTTCCCTCGACAGGCATATGTGTTGATTGTTCCCTCGACAGGTTTGCTCTCTAGCTACCTAACTATTATAGTTTCTTATGTTCTCAAATGGTGCTTTATTGGTTTTGTTCACCCAATTAGGTTAATTTTAGATTTATGTCAAAGTATACATGCATTCATTTCTGGTCTGCAAATTTGTGGTGTTGATAGGGGTCTACTAGCTCATAAACTAGTTTTGAGGACTAGGGCCTCTATACACAAGAGAAGAAGAGTCAAGTAAGGATAATTTTCATTGATCTTGCTTGTTCATTTACGTAGTTATTTATACTATTCCTAGTAACAAAATTCTTATCTTTTTGTGCCCTAGGAATATTACAAAAGCAGAATTTCTTAAACTTGTCCCCTGCTAGCCGACAAGCACCAAGCAAGATTACAGCTGCCAAAATCCCACCTCACCCTTAGACATAATCTTTGAGGTAAGATGGTTTCAAAATTTCCCTCTTGGGCTTTCCTTCTCTTTGCTCCCCTGCTTTTGGCTTTGTAACTGCTACTCTTATTCCCGTGTCTTCTACTTCTATTTCCTTATCAATTGTCTTATTAGTATGAAATTTTTTTCTTTTGAAAAAAAAATATAGAAAAATGTCTCCATCGCTACATGGTTTTGGGTATACAAGGCAAAACGTTGGGGGTATAATGCCATTGGTAAATTTGCAGACTTTTACGAGTGTTAGACATATAAGGAAATTGTACGCCATATGTATTTCTCCTTTGTAAAGGCTATTGTTAGTTCATACTTCAAACTCTTTCAAAGCATTTTATACCTTTTGAATCATTAAGTTAATTTCAGCTGCTTGAAGTTTTCATAGTTACTTGTATTCTATTCATGTTATTATAGTAAAGGCATTTTCTAAATGACATTGTCCTCCAATTATAGTAAAGGCATTTTCTTAAGTTGAGAGACAACCCTTATGCATTTCCTTCATTAGTTTGCTTCAATTACATTTTTACTTCAAAATATTATATATATGTGTGTGTGTGTGTGTGTGTGTGTGTGTGTGTGTGTGTGTGTGTGTGTGTGTGTGTGTGTGTGTGTGTGTGTGTGTGTGTGTGTGTGTGTGTGTGTGTGTGTGTTGTGTGTTACATAATGGGTTTTGTAGTAGCTACAAAAACAACATTTGATAGAGGACTAGGAAGCCACAAAGGGCCTATTATGTCTGTGTAATTTTTTGTTGGTTTAGTTGGTCCTTTTATTGGGACTTTGTAATTGACTTGTTAGTTTTGTTAGTTAGCAAGTGTTTAGCTTGTTGGGCTGTTGTGCCAAATGGACCTTTTTAGTTAGGAATATAAATATGATGCTCTAAACATTTTGTAAAGATAGATTTCGATGAAATTTGAGATTAGCTTTCGGGGTAAGTGAGAGTTGTGTCTTGGTTCTTGGATTGGAACCTTTTTATTCTTATCTCTTCTGTTATTATATTTTTTAACCCTTTTGATTCCATTTATTGAGTTTTTGATGCTAAAATTTGTGATCCATGCCAATGAAGTCAATGATTAAGTCAATGATCCATTCCAATTAGTTAGAGAATTTATTAATCATTTAGTCTTATTGTTGTATTCTAATAGTTAGGGAAAAATGGGCTAGATGAGATTGTTGGTGAGATAGAAGAGTCTAAAGTCTCTTGAATTTCTGTATGAATTTCATTTGCAGTGTGCCCCGTTTACACTGAGTCTAGTCTAGAATTCAGTTCTTCAATAAAGTAAGATCCATTTTTTTGTTAATTCTATAGTGCCAGTGTAACAACTGGGTCACTTTACCCGTCCAGTGATCCTAATTGAGAAAATATTTTAAGCAACATTAGGTCACTATTCACCCATAGAGGGCAAGCTGGCACCAGTGTTATCAATGGCAGATAGTGAAATAAGGCAGAAGGCAGAAATTCCATCATATAAACACACCATGGCAAGGCAACCTATGGTGCCACCATAGTGAGCCTCCCTTCACAAATTGCCAATGGTGGTTGGCAAAAACTATCATATCATTCTGTCATGGCTGCTATGGTGCCACTATTTAATAACAATGCATGGTGCAAGGGTAAAGTTGAGCCTCCGTGACTGGTGGTTCATGGGTTCAGATCCTAAAACAAGATCTTTGCATATGCAAGGGTAAGACTATACAATGACTCTCCCCTGTAGATTCACATAGCGAGGAGCCTTCTGACACTGGGGAAGTTAGTTTTTTAGGTCACCCATAGAACTTTGGTAAAACCCATGTCATCAATATGGAACTAAAATAACACTTACCTTAATAAGATATTACTTCCATACCTAATTCAAAAAAGAAAAAAAGGGGTGGGTGGGAGCAAGAGCACTATTATCATTATTCAAAATGATTACTGTGGAATTTGGTAGAAGACATGAACAATGTAGATAAGAAAAAGAAGGAAAATGCAAAGTTATAACAAGAAAATTGATTACATACAGACAGTACTTTCTGGCATGTCCTTGACTGTCTAATTCATTTAACCTATATAGAGGAATACCTAGTGTCATACCCTAATTTCGTCCGGGGATTATTATTTGATGATATACAACCTTTGATTGGCCGCTTCGAGATATTTGGCACCCTTTGTTGTACACTATGTGAAGTCCCGAGACGTGCCGAAAATCAAAAGGAAGCAGGCTTACGCGATCCGTAAAAATTTCGTAATGTGACGGAAATCGAAAGGAGGTGTTTTTCGCAATCCGTGAGTTTTTGTAACTTCTTCGAAAGCTAAAAAAGAGTAAATACATAATCCGTGAAGATTCGTAACCTTGCGGAAGGAAAATAAGTATCGTTACGAAATTTGTAAAGTTTCGTAATGTTACGGAAAAAGAATTACCAAAAAAGGTGAAGGGGGTGCATTTAGTAAAAAGGGGGGGTACAAATAGCAATCAGGCCCACTTGGGCCTTCCAAATTCTTCCTCCAGAAGGCTGTTGCTTCTGGAGGAAGCAACCTTGCTTGCCTGGGCAAGTTGCGTGGCAAGCTCCTCCCCTATTTTGCTATAAATAGGGTGAGGAGTGAAGGGAGAAGAGGGTCAGCCTTCTTGGCACTTCTTATTCTCTCGAAATTGCTGAGGAAAATTATTTCCGTGAAGAAAATCCAATCTGTGGCGCTTCCGTAACGTTTCCGTAACGTTTCCGTGAGTAATTACGCGAAGATTCTCGACCGTTCTTCAACATTCATCGTTCGTTCTTCGTTTTCTTCAGTCTTCAACGGGTAAGTACCTCAAACCGAGCTTTTCAATTCATTCTATGTACCCGTGGTGGTCCACATTTCGCTTCATGTATTTTTATTCTCGTTTTCATTTACTTTCCGTACCCCCTTTTGACGTGCTTCAGTCATTTATTTAAGTCGTTTCTCGCCTAATCTAAAAATAAAATAAATTTCCACCGATCATTTGAATTGTATCATCCGTTAATTTCTGTTAAAATGAATTCCGACCGTTCGGTCGTGCCGTAACCACGTTGGAAATCAAAAAAGAGGTAAAATAATAATATAATAATCTGAAAAAAATACCTTTTAGTAGAATAAAGCGAAAAATCAATCGGACGTTTTCTCTTTGGGATTTCTCATTCTTAATTGAATTGACTAATAACTAAAGTGAAACTAAGGCTAAAATCAACTCGCCTAGTCAAGCTCATCCACAAAAAATAGGGTTTTGAAAGTTTATCATTTCAGTTTCTTACCAAGTAAAATGGATCATTTTTAAGGTCCAACGCCTTAAAATGATCACCCTTCAAGTAAAAAAAGAATCACTTGATTCACGCATAAGAAAGAACTACGTAGGTCTGATTTCCTCTTCGATGGAGGGTACGTAGGAGCAAAAGCCCCGCTTTTGTCGACCTCAAAAAATAAAAAGAAATAAAGTTAAGGTAACACATTTTCCACAATTCTAAAAAATAGGCTGTTGTCCTTTGAGACAAACGTGAGAGGTGCTAATACCTTCCTCAAACGTAAATACAACTCCCGAACTTAGAATTTTCATTTTGACTGGTTTCCTTCGGTTTTTCCGACGTTTTCCACAAATAAATGTTGGTGGCGACTCCGCGCATCTTTCCTCCTTTGGAAAGCGCACCCGTGAGCCTCGCCCTCGCTCGCCCGCAAAAGGGCGCATTGCGACACCTAGAAAAGAGTAGAACCTCCAGCTCCAGGCATTAGGAGTGTGAAATTTCTAAGTAGTCATCTATAAGACCATAGGAGAATCCAAACCTATTGAAGGAAACCAAAGGAGGGACATAAGGCATAAAACAGAAAGACTGAATTCAGTACATGGTTGGGATAAGAGAAATATAAAATAGCAATACTTAAAAGTAAGAACTACTATGTATCATATTCATAACAGAAATAGGTTGAGAGTACCTCATAATTAATAAGTTGGATAATATTATTCTTTCCTTTCAGCCTATTTAGATACTCGATCTCTTCACAAAAGCCATATGCAGTGGCATAATCACGACCCTTCAATTTTATCCTTTTAAATACATAGATTGTATAGTCTGATGAAATCACTTTGTGTACCTCATTGCTTCCACCACTACCTATCTTGCCAAGCCATTGATAAAGCTTTCCATTGACTTTGAAAAACAATTCAGGGTCATAGGCAATTGTTAGGAAGGCCTGATAATGCTTTAGAACTTGTATTTTTCTCTTGCTTTTCCAACTTAGAAGACTCCAATTTCACATTTGAAGATGAAGTAGGAACCTGAGGCTGTATGTTGGTAACAGTTGTAGACTCTTCCCCTTTACTTAACATTTCATCACAGCAAGAGGTACATTTTGAAATACTTATATCCTTTAACATACATCCTTGTTGCTCCTTTGATGGGTCACTTTGCTTAAGCGTCAACTCTGCATCAATTAGTGAATTACAATCTTGGACTTCCCTTGCCACCTGATCAATTGACATTGTATTGGTGTCTTTCAGGGAATTATTTGGTGATTTAACATCCCTTTGAGTTATAGGATGAGGATTAACATTCAGGTTCCCATAAGGTTCTGCAGCCACATGTGAACCACTATCTATACAGGAATTAGAACAATGAGTTATAGAATTCAGCATTGGAGCTGAAGTTGAATGGATTGACGTCGTTGTAGGACATGACAATCCCACTATCCAAGATTGTGTAGCTGGTTGCCTCAAAAAGTTTTTGAATTGCTGCAGATGATCTTGAGTAACTATTGTTCTCTTTGGCAGTGGAGAACTGTTGCCTCCCTCATATACCAAACTAGTTTCGGATTCTGCCTGTTGTGTATTTTGGTGCTTCACATGTTGATTGAATCCAATCGATGCTTCATCTGTCAATGCAAGTGAACCCATATGAGATGATATGCTCTCCAACTCAGTGGCTTTCACAACACTGACCCCTGCATATTAAGAGAGGAAAAAGAATATATATGGCAGGGCATAGTGACTACTTTGGGATATGTAGCATAACATAAGCAGTTATTCTCAAAATAACGAGGCAACACCCATGGAAGAGTTTCCAATCCAGTGTAACAATCACAACAAAAAAGTTCAAGTTAGACCCAAATTTCTAGTTGATTATTATTGTTAATTTGAAGTTAATAGTTTGGAATTGTAATTAATATCAAAACATAAGGGGTAATCATTTTATCCACATTATACATAAAACTAAATAACTCTACCTATGGTCTCATAGGTTGTCTCACACCCAATTAAAAGAAGAGGGCCATGTTAGGATCTTAATAACTAACATAAAACTTGTTGAACCCCCAAACAAGGATAACTCAAGATGGATTATTATGTTGCTTTGGATTTTGTTCCTTTTAGTGCACTTGTTTATTTTGGTCTTAGAGGGCAAAGTCACTGTACAAATAATAGCTTTGTACATAATTTATTTTGTACTACAGCCCTACTCTAGTACTATGTAGTCTATTCACAGTGACATGAAGCAATAAGTTTTTTCTCTTTAATATCCTACTCTCTTTACAATTATAATTTGACATCCTCGTGTGACAAAATATTTGATTTTCCAGATTATGCATGTTATTTTTCTTAACAAAGAGTAGGGCTATCTCAACTCAAGATGCCATGGCTGGTTATAATGTTTAAGGTTCTATGAGAATCCCACAGTCTTTAAATTTATTGCATTTTTTTATTGTTTTAGGTTTATGTTTGATGCCATGCATGTAGTTACTGGTGCTTATGCTTCCTGTAATTTTGTTGGAATGTAGTGTAGGGTAAATATCCCATTTTCGATTTATAATTTGATGAAGTTTGTATTAATCCTTATGTGCTTCATCGTTTATGTTATCATGTTGAATTGGACTATAAACTACACAGATAGTTGACTTGCTATCACTAAAGAGCTCCATAGGTTCTTGAATTAGAATAATTAAATCATCAAGTAACCTATTCATCTAGATCAATTCCCAAACACCTTCAGCGCTTGTTGTATATTCTGCCTCTGCACTACTCTTAGCCATTACAGTTTGTTTCTTTCTCCAAGTTGCCAAATTTCCTCATAATCTATACCATGAGTTTGGGTATGTTGTTTGGGCAACTAGTCTTGTAATTATCTATTTTTCCTTCTGCACTCATCTTTGTGCTAAAAATCCTTTTGCATCTTTAAACCTACTTTCCTTTTGGAAAGAGTAATTTCCCAAGTCTTATTTTCATTTAGTGCATCCATTTCATTTAGAACAACAACTATCTAGTTCTGATCTTTCAGATCTTCATAAACTTAGGAATCTATAAATGGTCCAGTTCTGTAACTAAAGATCTGTAGCTTGTATACAGCTTAGAATATGAAAGATAACTTGATACAGGATGTTGTGTTCAACTCCTAACTCCTTAGAACAATGAGCAAATCAAGATCATCAATTGTATATGATTACCACTTCTATTACTTTTGGGGTTTTCTTCATATTTGACTCCATATATGGAGATTGACTTTGCAAAGGAACACAAGATCTGCTGCTGAAAACTTCTATAAAAAATTGAAATTTCCCTTGACTTGTTTCTTGTGTGAGAGATAATGGGCTAATCAAGATCATCAATTTTATGAATACCTTCTTTGTTACTTTTTATGACTTTTTGCCAATCTGGCTCTGTATATGGTGATAGAATTTTCAATAGAACATGAGATCTCACATTAGTAACTTTGGGAAAAAATGAAATTCACCTTGGAGTTTTTTTGCCCTTTTTTTATTCTCCCCCTTGACCTGGTATGGTAGAACACTCATTAACATAGTTACTTGGCAGTGTGATAGTGCTTAAGATGAAATTATAAACCCTTGGTCAGGAGTACTGTAACACTTCTTCTACTTTTGTCTCACCTGTTTCTAGGATCATGCCATGGTTGTTTTTCAATCATTGTGTATATTAATGCCCTTGTAAAATTTAATTCAAAGGTTTACTATTGGCAAGCTGATCATGTTTTTTTAGTGAATAGACAACACAAACAAAGTACCAAGAATAGACACAACCTGTATCCTTCATTGCATTGCACTATGCACACTTCATTTGTTGTAACCAAAGGCCCATTATTAATTTCGTTGCTTCCACTCTTATGTTTTTTTTTCAAACAACTTCAATCCAAGTTGAATTACTGAGAATGTGTTTTTTGGTTGTAGGTACTACCTTGACACAAAAACTTTCAAAGTAAATTCTTGTCCCACCTACTTAGGACTTCAATCTAGACTGTTGTGTTTGGTTTGCCACTACTCTGATCCCAGTTGTAGTTATTGTTATTGACCGTATTTTTTAGGTATGTATTTGTTTTACTCATAACAATCATAATTACATGGTTCTTTATATATGGCATGATGTATTATATAATGAATTATGAGCATTGTGAGTGAACCTTAGTTTCCCATTTAAGATTCCATACAATGATTAATACGGAAAGTTTGCATTAATCGATGTATTGAATCTTGAATTGTCCGTTTGGACAGTTTGGGAAGACTCATTTTTTGTAGTAGATTAATACGTATAGGTTAATTTCCTTTTCTTAAATTTGTCAAGATTTCGGTATAGTTCATTTTACTTTGTTCTCCAAGTGCATACTTGAATGTGGTGGATGATGATATGCCACCGCTTTCATCTCGTGTACTTGGGGACTTAGGTGAAATGCTGTCGAAATTTTGACAAATTTAGAAAAGACAATTAACTTGTAGTATTGAATTTACTATAAAAAAAAAAGTCTTCCTGAATGGGATAGGGCCACTCCTTTAATGAAAAAAAATGAGGCTTACATGCATGTTAGATAACTTGATAAATTCTTACAGCAAAGGGAAAACATGGATCAAAGTTGGATGAAAGAATCATGCATTAGTGATGAGTATGGGAATGGAGTTGAAAAATTCCTCCATTTTAATGAACTGAATGCACCATGTTTGTGCAAAAAAATTTTCTGTCCATGTGTGAAATGTGGAAATGGTAGACACCAGTCGATAAATGACATAAGGTCACATCTAATATGTCACGGGATCATTCCAAATTACACAAAGTGGATATGGCATGGGGAATTTCCAGACAAGCCATCATTCTTTCACACTGAGATAGTCGATATTGACATGGGTTGTCGTATAGAAGACATGATTCGCGACCTAGGGCAGGACGGTTTTCAGCAAGCACATGCACCTTTGTATGAGAAAATAGAGAATGATTCAAAGAAGTCTTTGTATTTTGGGTGCATAGCTTTCACAAGGTTGTCAGAGGTGTTAGCTTTGGTCAACTTGAAGGCACAATTTGGCTGGAGTGACAAGAGCTTTACCGAATTGCTTGTGTTATTGAAGAAATTGCTTCCCGAAGATAACACATTGCCAAAGAATCACTACGAGGCGAAGAAGATATTATGTCCAGTGGGAATGAAGTACCAGAAAAGCCATGCATGTCCAAATGATTGCATATTGTATAGAAATCAATTTGTAGAAATGCGCAATTGCCCAACATGTGGTGTATCACGCTACAAGGTCAACAACCACGAATCAAGTCATGATGCAACCACAGAGAACAGTCATCCAGCAAAGGTTTGTTGGTATCTTCAAATAATATCAAGGTTTAAGCGATTGTTTGCTAATGGACATGATGCAAAACAGTTGATATGGCATGTTGAAGGCAGAAAAACTGGTGGATTGCTCCGACATCCGGTTAATAGTCCGCAATGGAAGACATTTGATTCTTTGTATCCTGATTTTGGGAATGAGGCAAGAAATCTAAGGCTTGCTCTTGCTTCTGGTGGAATGAATCCATTTGGTAACTTAAGCACCAATCACAATTTATGGCCTGTTTTGCTAATGATTTACAACCTTCCTCCTTAGTTGTGCATGAAGTGAAAGTACATAATGTTTTGCATGATGATAGTGGGTCCAAGACAGCCAGGGAATGATATTGACGTCTACTTGTCTCCGTTGATCGAAGACCTGACAAAATTGTGGGAACACGGGGTAGATGTGTGGGATGGGAATCTATGGGAGACCTTTAGGCTGCATGCAATGGTTTTTTGTACAATTAATGACTATCCAACATATGGAAATTTAAGTGGTTATAGTGTCAAAGGCCATCACGCTTGTCCTATATGTGAGATAAATACGAGCTTCTTCCAACTAAAACATGGAAAGAAAACGGTATACACAAGGCACCGAAGATTTCTCAAACATTATCATCTGTATCGGCGATTGAAGAAAGCTTTTAATGGATCTCAGGAAAATGAAATTGTGCCTAAACCATTAAATGGCAAAGAAGTTTATGATCGTGTGAAGAACATCATAACTATCTTTGGGAAGACGCAAAAAAAATCCGCAACTGAGACAAACATATGGAAGAAAAGGTCCATATTCTTTGATCTTCCTTACTAGTATGATCTTGATGTTAGACATTGTATAGACGTGATGCATATGGAGAAAAATGTTTGTGATAGTTTAATTGGCACCCTTCTTAACATTAAAGGCAAGACAAATGACGGTTTGAAGTGTCGTCAAGACTTGGTTGAGATGGGTATACCAGAGCAGTTGCATCCAATATCACAAGGTCCATGAACGTATCTACCCCCGGCATGTCACACAATGTCAACAAATGAGAAAAGGATTTTTTGTCATTGTCTGCGAAATCTCAAAGTCCCACAAGGATACTCTTCAAATATCAAGAGCCTTGTATCCATTAATGATTTGAAATTGGTTGGCTTGAAATCTCATGATTTTCATGTATTAATGCAACAATTATTGCCTGTAGCGATTCGGGGAATCTTGCCTGACAAAGTTCGGGTTGCCATAACTCATCTATGCTTTGTTTTTAATGCTATTAGTAGCAAAGTCCTTGACCCTAGAAGATTGGATGAACTGGAGAACAAGGCTGCCATTGTCCTTTGTCAAATGGAGATGTACTTTCCTCCATCATTTTTTGACATAATGGTTCACTTAATTCTTCATCTAGTGAGGGAGATCCGGTTGTGTGGTCTTGTTTTTTTACGGTGGATGTATCCAGTCGAGTGATACATGAAGGTGTTAAAGGGGTATACCAAGAATCAACACCGACCAGAAGCTTCGATTGTTGAAAGGTATGTTTCTGAAGAATGTATCGAGTTTTGCTCCCAGTACATTGAAGATGGTAAATCTGTCAAGCTTCCTGAAACTCGTCTTGGTAGGACATCGGGGGGTAAGGGTACACAAGGATACAATGTTGTCACAATGACTCGCGACGAGGTCTTACAAGCGCATCTATATATATTAAACAATACAACAGAGGTCATTCCGTACACAGATGCTCACAAAAAAGTTACAACAATGAACCCAAAAATGAACATGATGAGGGTTTTGCAAGAGCACAATAGAACTTTCATTAAATGGTTTAGAGAAACAATATTTGTTGATGACAGTGATTCCAAAACATTACGATTGTTAGTTGTTGGGCCAAATCTGAATGTACCAACTTAGAAAATGTATGATATAAACAATTATTCCTTCAACACCAAGTCTCAAGATGACAAAAGCTTGATGCAGAACAGTGGTATGACTATTGATGCCGATTCTGATCACTTTTGCAGTGCATCAGACAACAATCCCATTCGAGCATCCATGCCTTACTTTGGAGTGATTGAACAAATCTGGGAGCTTGATTATATTGAATTTAGAGTGCCTATGTTTAAGTGTAAGTGGGTCAATGCCAATACGGGTGTCCGCCAAGATGAATTGGGATTTACCTTAGTAGACCTCAATAAGGTGGCTTACATGGATGAACCTTTCATTATGGCCCAACAAGCAAGACAGGTGTTTTACATCGAAGATCCTTGTGATTCATGATATTCGTTGGTTCTACAAGGAAGACCAAGTGGTTTAAATGACACACATGATGGTTCGATGCTTGACATTTGTGAGACACCACCTTTTTCAACAAGAATGCCTAATATCAATGAGTCACACTATGTTGATGATGTACACGCAAATCGTAATGATCATGATGAAGGACTATGGGAGAACATTGATACGTAACTAATTCATATGAAGGACATGTAAAAACCTTATTCCTTGTGTTTTGTAATTTATTTATGTTCATATTTCCATTTACGTAAGTACATAAAATTTGCATGTCGTTGTTTATAACATATTTGCTTGATTTTCATAGGGTCATGGGAACACCACCACCATCCCCTCCGCAATCAGAGGGTATGTCTAGGAATACTAGACAATCCACATGACTAAGGAGGTTGACTTTACGAGCCTTGGATTAGCATTGAGTAGTATTTTCTTTATCTCGTACAAAAACTGAATGCTTTGAAATTATGCAGCTAAAACAAAACAATTTGTAATGTAGACGAAATTTGATATCCCAGAAGTGGCGAATGCAAAGAAAAAGGTGATGTCCACTGTGGCCACTAGATGGAGGCTATTTAAATCAACCCTGACCACTAAATTTGTCTATGCTAACTCTAAGGGACAACATAAACATGATCCTTCAGTAAAATATGGCCTAGATACAGAAACTTGGGAGGAATTTGCCGCAAGCCGCAAAACCCCTAACTGGCAGGTTAGATGTTCATGTGTTTGATTTTTAGTGTGTATTTTTCATTATAAAGGCAAGTTATTTGTTTGATTCAAATAATATTTGCTACATGGCAGGGAATCAGGAAGAAGATGCAGGAGATCCAAAAATACAATGACTGTCCTCATTTACTTTCTCGTGGGGGGTATGATTTGCTTGAAAAGAAGCTATTGGACGAGAAAATGAAGAAAAGACAACATGACGCAATAATGACTGAGAATACACCACACATTGAGGACCCCTCATCTCCCATTGAAAGACATGTTAAGTGGAAGTTGACATGCACAAAGCGATATGGGCAAATGACATCTCAGGCGGCACAATAAATATATGATAAAATTGTGAGTTGGTTGTTCAATTTTTATTACAATTATTTGAAATTTGGATTAATTTTTTGTTTGTGTTTTACATATAATTAGTATTACTTGTTATTTTATCAACAATTATACCTAAGTTTATTGTGTGTTTATTTTGTGCTTCATGAAGGACTCATTGGAAGAACAAACGACACAGTGTACGTTTGTCCCCCATGGTCGTGCCGACATACTTAACACTGCCATTAGGCGACCGGATCATGGAGGTCGTGTTCGTGCAACGGGGTCTGGGGTCACAATAAGTCAATACTATGGAAGGACATCACGTGCCTCCAATAGCTCATCCACATCCATCAGCCAACAACAGTTGGTTGAAATCATAGGAAGCCTTAAGGAAGAGTGGAGGAATGAATTTAAAAAAGAAAACAAACAAAGTCTAGAGATATTGAAACAAGAGTTGAAGGAACAAATCATAATTGTGATGTCGCAAAGGGGATCGTAGTTCTCAACACCTATTGAGGCAGATATACATTTGTTAGGTGCACGAGTGAGCACAAAGGGGAGCAATGCTGAAATTGTTGTTAACCTATCTGGGCAAGAACATGTTGCTCATGTGATACCGACTATGGGGTTGTATGTCCATCGTCAAGATGCTACAGAGTTGGTGGCCTTGGGAAAAATATATGACGGAGCCCCTACCATACATAGTGTGACTTATGCAGATGATGTAGTAAAGGTTAGTGTTAATAAAGTTATTAATGGTGACGCTGAAGTCCCTTTGCCGACATCAGAAATTAAGTATGTCAGGTAGGCCCTTGAAACATTCATTGCATGGCCAACACTCTTGTGAAACTGGTATCAGATGAGGTATTTTAGTTTTTTTGTTTTCCAAATGTATACATACGTACATATATAAAAATTACTTACTAACATTAACTTAATTATTGGTTTCATTAATGATATAGGTTTCAGCCATTACTCCAAATAAAGTGACTGAAGCTGTTCAACCGATGAATGATGTTGTTGTAGATGACCCCTTGCGTGAGTTGATAAAGAGCCTGGTTGACATTTATGAGAAGCCTGTTCAGTTGTTGTGGGATGTTAGTAAATTTGGAATTCCAGATGTAGATGCATCCTTGTTCATAACATGTGCTGATTTCAACGAAATAATATCAGGCATACAATGTTTGAACATAGCTATACTACAGTTGTGGACCATGTAAGTAAAATTGATGCCATTGATTATTAAATCCATATTGGTGCGCTATATACATTATGATAACTGAATTTCTGAAATGTTCAAAATAGGTATATGGATGAATGGAGTAATTGCTTGGGTCATGGATCGGTGTATGGATTCCTTGAGTCGTAGCCAATACTCAATGCAAAGGATAGACGTGGCCAATGTCAAGATTACATCGAGAAATGGCTTAAGGAATCGCATCGAGAGGTGTATCTAGGAGCTTATTTGAATCAGTAAGTAAAATATATTTATGGTATCCTTGTAAAGGATGTTTGTGTTATTCATACACCACTGTTGTATTAATTGCAGGGCCCATTGGCAGCTGATTGTTTTGTGTCCTACAAACAATGTTGTTGTGTGGTTTTGTTTGTTGCGTAAAAAGCCAAATGTTCATATAAAAGCTGCAATTAACAAGTTAAGTAACACATTTTAAGTCATTCAATGTATTTTAAACATGGGTACATAAATAGTGTTGCCCACATTAGCTTACAATTTTAATCTTTCAATGCAGTGCATTTAAGACATTAAAGATGACTTCTGACGGGAAAATTGATCAAAGTACACCACAATGGATTGAAGTCAAGGTTAGTCATACAATTAAACAATGTTAGCAAATGATATTGTTATTAAACATCTGAATCACTGAATGAATTATCCCATTCAATGTAGAGTCACATTCAAAGCGGAGGCTATGAGTGTGGCTATTATGTCATGCATTGGATGTGGAACATAATCAGCGGGGAGTTGAAGACTGATTGGACTATGGTAAATTTTCTATCCCCAAAAGGTTGACAGGAAATCTTAATTTTTTATTCCTTTTTTACTAGAAAATCTCTAATTACTTATTTTTTTTTATAATGTGTAGTGGTTTGGTGATGGCACGCCACTAGACATCGAGACCATGACAACATTACGAAAAAAATGGGCAGCATATTTTTTAAAAGTTAGAATCATCCAATGTAGAAAGCTTTAGATGACATGCCAAGGGCCAAGGGCCACTACAGTGAAAGGGCTGCTGCTTCAATATGTAGGTAGGTTGTTAAGGTTGTTAACACCTGCCATTTTATGGGTGTCATTCATAGGGATCTCAAGTCGGAGAATTTCTTGTTATCGCAAAGGATGGCAAGGGACTTCTTAAGGCCACACATTTTGGCTTGTCAGTCTTCATTGAAGAAGGTAAATTTTGTTATCCATTTGTTGGCCTTTTCCTATCAATTTTTAATTGTTGTGTGGATTCCTGAAAGATAAGTATGTGAACTGTAGCATACATGTGAATAAACTTCTAATGTTTTTGAGGAAAATTTTGTACAATTTCTGTCCATAACTTTTTATTTTTTGTAGGGAATTGGATGCAAAAGTCATGTAAGATTGAAAATGATTTTTCTAATACGTTCTAATAGTGATTGCCAATGCTTGACATCAGTGGCCTGATTGTTTAGACTTGCAAAGTTTTAGGAGCTTTTAATTTGTTACTATTACTGCTGACTGATAGCTTGATTGCAGCATCCTTAAGAATTTTTTGGTTCATGAATTGTAATTTCTCTGCTAATTGATTCCATATTAATCTTTTGACCATTGGAGCTACATGAAATTAGAGCTATTAATGAAAAGCCAAGGAATAGACATGCGAGTTTCTGCTTTGGTATGTTGTTTTAATGTGAATAGTTTTATAAAAGTTTAAGAATTTAATGAAAATACACTTATCCAATCATGAGTTGTCGTATAAGTATAATTGAAAATGGTTGATTTTTGTGCTAATTACTTTCAAAGGCATATGTAGAACGGTTTATAATTGGTTATACAGTGTGCCAATTTATCAAAATTAAATTCCAAGTTTAAACCAATACAGTGGCGATAAAAAAAATATAGCAAATTCCTTCCTAATAGGTGAATGATACTGTGGCAACATTAGCTGGAGCAGAATATTGGGATAATGATGTCGTGATTGCTGTAATTTTGGGTACTAGAACTAGTGCTTGCTATGTTCAACAGATCAGTGTCATTCGTAAGTTATAGGGCCATGTCTCTTCTTTTGGGAAAATGGTTAATAAACACTTATCTCCTTCGTTTCATCATATCTTGTTTTAATGCTTTATATGAACTAGATCATATTAATATGAGAAAAACATTCCTTAATTCTCATATTATTAGCACCATATGGGTGATTTCTCAAATGGTCTCCCTTTAACCAAGATTGATAGGGAAATGGATTAGCATCAATCCGGGTGAGCAGGTAAATTTTGGTAGCAACATTCTTCATAATTTAGTTGTTCTAAAATAGTAGCAAGTAGAAGAATCATTCTCTGCATATTACTTGGCAGATATTTGAAAAGACAATCTCGGGAATGTATCTAGGCGAAATTGTTAGACGAGTGCTGTTGGAAATGGCTGAAGAGGGTGGTTTGTTTGGAAAATCTGTCCCGCCAAAACTATCTACACCTTTCATACTTAGGTAAGATTTTTTATTTTCAATTAAAATCTATGCTCAAATCATATACATTAATACATCACATTGCTAGTAAAATTTGGTAATATGGCATTCACTCTATGCATGTAGCATATTAATCTTTAGACCATCAGATTATGTTTTCAGTTTTTAACAATAAACAAGGATCATATACCATAGATCCTATTTCTTCCTACACCAAAAACCACATACATTATAGAATCACTAATTAATGAATAACTCTATTTAGATTTTATGTCCTTGGGTTTCAATACAAAACTTTGTACTATAGCATAACATGCTCATATGTATTGATTTATTGTATTGATTATTGAACTCATAGAGGATATAATATTCTATAATCTAATTTTCAGTGTTTTTTTTTTTTGTTAGTGCTATTATTATTTCTTTGTTGTCATTGTCATTATTATTATTTCAGGGAAGATGCTTGGGCAGATACTAGTTACCAAACAGACTGGTCCTCAGGGAAAAATAGTTAGCAAGGTTTAAAATTATTCATTCTATATGCAGATATGCTAGCATTTTCAGTATGCATGTATATGCCATGAATTTTCATTTCTAAAAATTGAAATTTTGTTGAGGCAATGCAATGATATCAACCTTCATACACACACACACACACACACACACACACACACACACACACACACACATTATGCTTGAGTAGTTATTGTTTATTTTTTTTTATGGAAATATATGCCACCTTTTTTGAACATGTTCAGATAATAAATTGGTGCTTCCAATCGTTACTTCACATTTACTTTTTTTTTTACCGACCCTGTTGGTTGAACTGCTAAAGTGGCCACCAAAGTAATTTGAACATTTTTTATTTTAAAAGTTTTATATTAATTGTTATTTTTGTTATTTAAGTTATTAACTCATACTCAATACAATAGGATATTGCAAATACATAATGTAATGCTCATAGTTTTGCTATTTTTTAAAACTGGATACACAACAACAACTGCTACTTTGTTTTATTTTGAGTATCATTCAATCCATTTATATAGGAATATACACAAAAAGAGGTTGTTTTTTATGTTGAATTTTTAATTTATATAGGTTTACTTGTGTGCAAAGCTGGATGTAGTAAATGAGATGTACTTTGCTATATATAACACTGGATCGTACGAGTGCTGGTCCAGTAAGTTTCCTATTTCAAAACTTTTCCTTTGATTTTCTTTATATACAAATTTAAATTCTTACAACTTCTATATCATTTTTAATGTATGGCTCCCTCTTCCCTTCAATTACACACTACTACCATTAATACCAGATTATTCCTTGTTAAACAGCTCATCAAATTAATTACTTAATCATAATTGAAATTGGAACAAGTGCTAGGTGTTTCTACAATCCAATATATGATTGCATTATAAACTTAAGGGCATTACAAGCATGCTAATATATATAGTATTTTCATTTTTTTAGCTTCTCTCTATGTCTACTGTTAGGGATAATATCTTGAAGGCTGTCAAAGTTTTAATTGGTACTCTCAATTTTTGGGAAAAAATAATTATTTAATTTAGGAGCTACTTTTTAATAAAAAAAAATTTAATAACTTTTTTTTCTATGAAATGTGTTAGGAATTTTTAATTTGTCAACCTCTTATTTTTATTTAATCTATCATTTAAATCTTTATTTTTTAAATAAATTTTAATATTCTTTCAAAAAAATATCAATAATTAAAAATAATTTTTATTTCAAGGACGGTGCCTACATAAGCACCGTCTTAGAAAGCAAGCTTTCAAGGACGATACTTACTTAGGCACCGTCTTAGAAACCTTACATAGGCTCCGTCCTTGAAAGCAAGCTTTCTAAGACATTTCTAAGACGGTGCATACGTAAGCACTGTCCTTGAAAGCAAGCTTTCTAAGACGATGCTTACGTAGGCACAGTCTTGGAAAGCAAACATTCTAAGACGGTGGTTATGTAAGCATGTCTTAGAAAGCTTACTTTCTGAGACGGTACCTACGAATTACCGACTTCGAAAGTTGGCTATTTTCCAAGACGATGTGTTCTTACTCGTCGTTGAAAGGTAACACTTTCAATGGTGTTAGCTTCTACGACGGTCGACAATCGTCTTTGTATGTTATTTTGGACCGTCGTAGAAAACCATTTTTTCAGTAGTGGTTTAAGGAAGGGTGAAACTTAATTCCAACTCATTCACTAAAATTAGCTTTTGGTCTAGCATTTTTGTGACTTTTTTCTCCTTAAAAGGAAAAATTAGGCCAAACACTTATTATTTTTCATTCACTAACCATGTGTTTGGATGGGGGATTTAAAAATTTCTAGAAAATTCAATTACACAGCATTTTGATTGTCTTGATTTAAATTCCTTTCATTTTGTAAATATTTTGTTTGGATGAGGTAATTCAATTTCTTGTATTTTAATTTCCTTGTTTGGATTAGGTAATTCAATTTCAATGAAATTTCAATTTCAATGAAATTTCAATTTTCATTTTTAAATATTTATTTTGCTTTTGCTTTTTCATGTCTAGTGAAAGACATTGATTCTTCTGATATGCTCTTTTTATTTTTATTTTTCTTTTAAAAAGTGCTTCTGATATGCTGTGGATTTGAGTAAATGGACAATTTAATGAATATCTCAAACATAATTTTTATCCCGAAAAGTCTGACATCTTCTAATAATGATTAAAATGTGATATTGGTCTTATAAATACTTTGATTTCAAATTATATTGCAATGATGACTAAGTTGATGTGATTACCATATACAAATCTCCTAAAAACGAAAGGAGTTCTACATCTTTTTTCAGCACTAGTGATTGTTTCATTCCATGCAATCTTTCATTTTCACGTTATTCATGCAATTAATTATATTTGCATGGTTACAAACAAAAGCTTGATTCTATATTTCATTTCATTTCACTATATATGATACTATGAGAATAGAGTTAGAGATTTTTCTGTACATACTTATGATGCAGAGGTAAATTTTTTAACCAATACCCCAAGCACAATCAAGCAGGGAAAAGTGTCTATTCTTTCTAAAGAATTTTTTAAGTGACTTAAAAACCTAGGGAAAGCTTCTCTTCACTTAAATGTAATCAGCAAACACCACTGAAACCTAGGCCTAATATGAAGCTATAACTACGGTGTCTGCCATGTGCAGTCATGAGCTCCTTAGGAACTCCCAAGGTCCTGACCCCGTTCCAATTCTGCATCAACATTAGTTCATTAACTAAAAGAGAATGCATTGAATCAATGCTCTAAATGTGGCAAGTGTCTTGATAGTGATCAATTCAATTAGGTGGAAAACATTAGCAATAATAATCCTTAAAAATCAATATTACCTCAAGAAGCCAGCAAATGCCCTAAGACCCATATAGATGGTCAAAGCAACCCAAATTCCAATGAAACCACCAGCGGATATCATTGCTATTTTATCCACTGTTTTGCTATGAAACCATCATGTAGTAACATAGCAAGGCATTGATTGGACAAAGTAGTATCTAACCTGCCCAGCAACAACCAGACCATCCGCAAGAAGAGACACTGCCAACCAAACCTGCAGACATACTTGAAATGCAGCCATAGATGTTGGTCCCTGCTGTGCAGCTAGTGATGCAGCCAGTGTCACACAGTGATGACTCTCATTAATAATAGAAAACCTGGATGACAACAACAATATAGGGAAGGAAAAAGATGGTGTCAAGTCTCAATACTAAAGTGTTAGTAAACCTAAACAGAAAAAAAGTAGAAGATTATAAGTATCAATTTGAATGGAAAAAGATATAAAACATCATAGCAATTTCCATAAGAAAATTTTGATTCTGCAAAGTTTATGATTAAATAACATGAAATAAGGTATTGTTTATGTAATATTGCTAGGAAAGAAAATAGCAAATACATCTTTAGTAAATAATTTTAACTATGGTTTCAAGGATGAAATCTTAATACAAGAAATTGGTCTAAGCAAATACAACTACTTCGCCCTACCCAGTTCTTATTTTTTTGTGGATCATTTGGTCTAAGCAAAATAAACCCTTACCATTTTTAAGAAATCGGTCTAATTGTAGATGCTTTATGCTTGGAGGTACAAGGTCAACTTGTTCCAAGTGACGAATAAACACAAAGTGAATAAACACAGTGAAGAATAAACACAAAGTGAAGAAACCAAAGTTCTTATAGAAGAATAAACACAAGCACCTACAGTGCAGGGTCTGTTCCTAACAAATTTACAAAAATGCCCACAGTACAAATTAACGAAATCAAACAATGAGCAACGAAATCAAACAATGAGTACCCACAGTACAAAACCAATGAAATCAAACAACTAAATAAAAAATAAATCACAAATTAACGAAAAAATGAACACACTGTGGCACAACAAGAGTGTGGGTCAAAATCGCAAGGGAAACTTACTTGTGAGAGAACGCTACGTGTGTGGTGCGTGAAAGTGGCTGAGAGGGAGAGAGAGCTACTGTGCTGAGAGGGAGAGAGCGCTAGTGTCGTGTGCGTGAGAGTGGCTGAGAGGAAGAGAGAGCGTGTGTGGCGTGAGAGAGTGGCTAAGAGGGAGAGAGAACGTGCCTGAGACTAGATGGAGAATTTTAATTTCTCTATTTTTTGTGAGAATTTGAAATTCTCCCAATTTAGTCTATTAAAATGTTTTATAAAATGATGGCATTTTAATTACTTCTAAAATATCCTATCCAAACAGATTATTTTACAAGGCATTTTAATATCTCAGTTAAAATACTTTATCCACTTTAATTACTTCATCCAAACACACACTAAGGTTTTTTTTAAGCAAACAATTTATATTAACTATTAGGATTTAATATAATTATTTAGGGAGTTCTATATATATGTCGTAGGCATTATTATTATTATACGGTTAGTTTGATACACTACTAAAATAAATGTTTTTTACGACGTACTTTCAAAGTCGGTCGCAATAGGACCGTCTTTGTATTAGGAGCGGTGGCATTTTGATAAATATTTTACATATTTAAAGACGTTTTCGTTTGGCAACGTCTTTGAAAGGGAGACAGGGGCATTTTTGTAATGATAAAAAAATTACTAAGACGATGTATCTAAACAACGTCGTTGAAATCCCTATATACAAAGACGGGTTTGAAATTTACACCGTCGTGAACCATAAAGACGGCCGTCGTGAACCATATATTATAAAAGTTGTCCCGCGTGTTCTTCTTCTCCTTCGTGAGTACGTCTGAATGAAACCTCCCGCGCTAGCTTCTCGTGGGTGAGTTTCTAAGTGAGTTTCGCAACACCTTGACTCCTTCACATCAAACCTTCCGGCCGCGCTACGTTGCTCGTGAGTGAGTTTTTCAGCTTTTGAGAACCCAAAGATCATTGCAGTGACACTGTTCACGGAGGTAACATCGGCCTCGTTGCATGAAGAGTTGGGTGTGGTGGTTTGAGATATTGTATTTTCGTTGCAGTAATATTGTCCAATTTTGACTTTTCAGGAACTTCTATCTTCAGAAACTTCCTCCCTTGGTGGTTCATAGGCTGGGTTGGGACCCCTAGCTAGTTGTATTTTGCGACAAGGAGATTTATCGCTTTCCAGGTTCGTGTTCTTTGATGCCGTTTTTTGTTTAACAAGATATAGGGTTTGTTGCTTGAATTCCTGTTCATATTTTGATTGTCTTTTATTTTCATTTATGTTTGGAAGTACATATTTCCTCTTAAGTGGTGATTTTTAACTCTAATGAATTTGAAATTCCATGGTTCACAAAAGTGAGATTGACAGGACTTGAAATTCCATGGTTCACAACCTAAAATAAACCCTATTTCTCATCTGCTTTCAGTATTCTGTCAACAAGCTCTGGCGTGAACTTGGTTCTTTGCATTAGGGGATGATGAAACAATGTCTGGGATCTTTGTGACCCCTTCATCAACAAGGACACACTCACACACTTACTTTGAGGGTTCAATAGTAGATTTGTATAACTTTAATATATTGATAGATCTGAAATAACTTCATATGTATACAAATAAATCAGAACATGAAAATTAAAGAAGAAAGTGATATTGTATGTGCATATGCATAATATTTAGAGTTTAGAGTAGGGAATAACTTAAATTTCAAAACATTTAATTGCTTGGGTCTAATCCCTGGGGAATGTTCCATGTAACAAATGTGACAATAATTGAAACTTTCATTCTAAATGCATCAACAGCAACTATTGATGGGTTATCTCGCTACTCTGTCAACAATGTGTCTTACTTGATCCCAGATATACCACTGAAACTAGCTTATTTCTTTTCCAATAGAACTGGTGTATATGAACTTGATGCTTTTTCTAAGAACACTTCAAATGCTAACGCCGTGCGTGGAGTTTTCGTATCTAGTGCATTACTTAAAGGTTGGACTGAGATAGTGCTAGAAAACAATTTAGACATCATTGATACTTGGCATTTGGATGGATATAGCTTCTTTGTTGTTGGGTATAATGTGAGGTTAACCTTTATACATACTCTTTAAGTTTCTACTCCACATTTTTTCATTGCTTGTGTTGTACTAAGCCTCTGTTTTGTGCTATATGGTTGAAGTTTCCGGGATAGAAGATATGAATATAAAGGTCTCAATAAGGTTTGGAAGGGAAAATTGTCAGAGGCCAAGGCTAGTGGAAATTCTATAAAGATCCAGGAAGCACAGGTATGGATGATATTTGTTATGGTTCTTCCACAATTTATTGTGACATGATTTCATTTTAATTATTATTTCATGATTAGGATATGGTTGTGCTTTATGATTCATTGCAAATTGCTCACAAGTGTATACTTAATTCCTTTTATGGATATGTCATGCGCAAGTGAGTATATTGATCTCTATAGTTTCTTGATGTTTCATCATTGGACTTTATTTAGTTACATATGCTATTTTTTCTTGAGTCATCCCGTGCATTGATTTTTATCTTACAGGGGTGCAAGATGGTACTCCATGGAAATGGCTGGAGTAGTGACATATACTGGTGCAAATATCATTCAGAATGCTCGCTTGCTAGTAGAGAAAATAGGAAAACCACTTGAACTAGACACTGATGGTATCTGGTGTGCACTACCTGGATCTTTTCCAGAAAATTTCACTTTTAAAACAAGGTATGCTCTGTTCATATATGATGACACTACATGTATTGAAATTTTAATTGATTGTTTTTATTTTAGTGACAACAGCTTGAACTCTGGGTATTCTAATATGATCATTTTTTAATTTGTTCATATTATGAAGAAATTATGGAAATTGATGACTTTCAAATGGGACATTAATGTGGTTGCATAATTGTTTATTAGGATAATTGGATTGGATATTCTTGCACCATTCCTCCTGCATTTAGTGTAGCTTCAGTTGTTGACTGTAGGCAATATATTGGGTTGGATCCTACCTACTTTTTACCTTGTTTCTTCGAAATTGTTATTGCTAGAAATTATAAATGATTATCATATTTAATGGATTTCAGAGACCCAAAGAAGAAGTTTACAATCTCATACCCATGTGTTATGCTTAATGTTGATGTGGCAATAAATAACTCAAATGATCAATACCAGGTCAGCTTTTAATTTTATCTGTAAATGATTTATTTAATTCACAATTGATGCAGATTCTTCTGCTTTGGTGTTTTGCAGTTGGTGCTTTGCTGTTACTTTTGATTACTACATTCTTTCTATTTTCATTTTCTGACAGACACTCACAGATCCAATCAGGAAAACGTATACAACTCGCAGTGAATGCTCTATCGAATTTTAGGTGAAGAGCTCTATGTGAGGGTTTATGATGTTGATCCCAACCCTGCCAAGGAGAAGCCACCTCCACAGAATCTCCTTCTATGTGGTTAGTCATGTTAAAACCTCCAAGTTTCTTCTACTTGGTTGTCCCTTTTTTCTCCTTTACAAACTTTCACTATTGACTTAACTTCTTGTCTGGTAAATTCATACCTTCTTATAGACGTCTTAGCCACTCTGATTATATGGTTGTGGACATGAGCAAAGGGTATTTGGAAATTACCTTGGCATAAAGTTTATTATAATCATTGGATGTCTTAATCATTTACTAAGTTGCTTTTGAACATGTATATTGCTATACTTGTATGTATCTTTAATTGTTGAAGAATCAATGTTAGCTATACTTTATCAAAGTAATTGTTAAGACAATTTCATATATTGTGAACCTCTTATTTAGATTTATAAAATTAATATTTAATTACAATGCTAACATATATTATTTTTAATTATTTTTATTTTTTCTGATGACTTATCATTCAGGAAAAATAAAAATAATTAAAAATAAGATGTAATTCAAGGACGGTGCTTACGTAAGCAACGTCTTTGAAAGTTCACAAACAAAGACGGTGCTTACATAAGCAAAGACGGTGCTTACATAAGCAACGTCTTTGAAAGTTTACAAATAAAGACGTTGCTTACGTAAGCAACGTCTTTGAAAGTGAATCCCTTTCGACAACGTAGATTTTTGACCCGTCGTTGAACGGTTTTATTTTCCACGACGTTGGAAACAATGACGGTCATCCACCGTCGTTGTATCCTGCTTTCCACTGTCTTAGAATCGCGTTTTTGCAGTAGTGATAACACCTACATGTGCCAACATTTTTAGGTGATACCATACTACACATTAATTATTATTAGACTATTCAATGACATTTTTTTTAATTTTGTAAAATATTTATTGTTTATATATACATTTATTCATTAGAATTATGAACGGTTAGCTTCTTGTTAATTACATAAGTCTGTTTTTTTTTTACTAGCAGAAATACTGTGTCTATATTTCTATTACATTAATATATTTTTTATTATGCATTTGTGTGTATACTAAATTATTTATTTATTGAATAATTTATTTTGTGCTTGATGAATGTTTATTGGTAAGTTATTTTTTATTCTGTCATTTTTAGTTTATTAATTTTTTTTCTCAACACATTTTATTTGTTTTGATAGGATATTAAATTTTTTTGGTTTAAAAGTCAAAGACCATGATTCATTACATCATTGTGAATCCTATGGATTTGATATGATATTAAATTTGATATATTACAATGGTTTTTATTTTTATATATTAATTTATTTATTTATTTATTTATATATTTTAATTGTCATGTGTTGATCGTGTAAACATTTTTGTGTTGTCATTAAAAAAATAATTCTTAAAAAAATTATAATAAATTATTATAAAACATGATAAATTTACCATACAAATGGATCTATAACTGAATTTTAGTATGGTGATAGTGCTTTTAAATTTCACTATTGACATGTGTTAGTTTTAGTTTATAGGATTTTTTTCTCAACATGTGTTTGTGTGTTTGTATTCTTTTATTTTTGTGGCTCTAATACTTTTTGATAATCTATTTATATTTTAATATCTATTTTATGTTAAATTACTTGATATTTTTTAATTGTTTGATTAGATAAACCAATATAATTTAAAAACATTCCAAACTCCCATTACTCTCTATCTTGACCTTTTTTTTTAATAAATAAATCACTATTGCGCTAACGCATTTTTATTGTGTTAGATTTTGTGTATTGTAATGATTTATTGATATTGATATATTGTGCAAAATTATACAACTATTTTGCTTTTTTAAATCTAAAATGTTGATCTCTTGGCATTTATACAACTATTTTCAAACATTTCGCAGCAGTGAATGTTTTCAACATAGCATGCGCCGTTTGGTGTAATCGTAACCAGTGGACATTCAGGCATAATACAATCATTACAATGGACTTGGCAAAAGCTGCAGCTTTGCATGTTAGCTCTCAAATAAGCCATGAAAGGGAGAAACTAACATCAAACGATGCGTTGCATAACACCTGCAGATCGAAAAAAAAAAAAAAAAAGAATTATGATGCCTCAATTGGACACTACTACTGCTATAGTTTTGTTTTTCCATCCGTCTTTTGAACCCAAGGTTGTAGAGGCTGTGGTATTCAGGTAGGCTTTACAACCTGTTGATGTTTGTGTACATACAGTTCTTTATGAAATAGATAGCTAGCAAGTAGCTACTGGTTATATCATAGTCAGAAGAAGCCTAAACTAAATTGCAAAAGCTATTTTCATGGAGTGGTGAAAATTTCAGATTATTGAGTGCAAGATCACAAATTTTTATTGTGGCATCTTCCTTTGGTCTTTTGCAAACAATGAATTGACACAAGTGTTGCAAACAATTTAATTTTACTACTAGGGCTAGAGAGTTGGCCTTCACGGTCAAGTATGAAAGGAGATTCGATCATGTCATACATGTGATCCCTAATAAGAAGCGTACACCTCAAGACACATGTGACAGTTGGATATTAACTGATTTTCTCGTCCTAAAGCATGATATAAAAGGCACAAAATGCTAGTATATATGTAACTAATTTCAAGTCATTCTCTCACTAGACCTTAAATCCTTATTGACTTGAGCGTGGAGTAATTGCAGAGGCTTCACAACACCACCGTTGAACCCTCTTGGTTCCACTATGCTGGAAATTGCCCTTGCAGCTAAGTTCTGAAGTCAAACTTCTATGAACTGGATCTCCATTGATTGTTGAGAATAAAACTCCATGTAGAAAAAAAAATGATTATGGTCAACTTTGGATTAGTATCAATCCCAATATGGCTTGGGTTGGAAGAGTAAAATTTTGTTAGAATTATTTACTCTCTTAATTAATTTGTTATGGTTGGTTAAGGTGTTACTTTGGTGTGACTTCAAAATAAGTTACATTCATCTGACCTATGTATTGTCCAATCATATTATGTCATGTAACTTATATCATCACATAAGATAATTCATTTAATCAAATTTAATAAAATATTGTTTGTCTAATTAACTTTAAATTAATCAATTGTAATTAAATATTATCTAATAAATTTTAAATTTATTTAATAAAATAATATGATCTACTTATATCGAATAAATTGATCTCATAATTATCTTTTATCTAAAATTAGAACAATTATATCTAATAAAAAAATTAATGTAATTATATTTAATATAATTATTATGTAATTAAAAATGTAATGAATCTTTTAGCACAATCTTAAAGTAATTATATTTAATATAATACTAAATATTTTAAAAAATGATAAATTTATATATATATATATATATATATATATATATATATATATATATATATATATATTAAATATTACTAAATACAAAATTACTAAGCACAAATTTAAAAATTTATAATTTAATCCATTGCACGAATATAAACTCTAGTATTTATTTTTAATTTGAAATCCTATAAAATCATTTTTACTTAAAAATCCTATAAATAATTTTTGAATAAATGCTATTTTTGAAT